>NW_026708372.1:0-64104 GCF_902713425.1 Acipenser ruthenus | reverse complement strand
TGGGAAAGGTCTACTTTTTATCTACGGGTGGTGAGTTCTGCATTCAAATAATAAACAAAAAACAACTTATAAAACTGTATCCTTAATAATAATAATAGTAATAATAATAATAATAATAGTAGTAGTAGTAGTATAACTCTAGGGGGCGCTAGCGGGTTCATGTTAATGCACTAGACTGGCCTGTCACCTTCTAGAGGTTCCAGTCAGGGGGGGGGGGGAGGGGGGGGGGACAGACAGACAGACAGACAGACACAGACATTAAATTAAATCTTACACCTTGTTTGTTAATATTGTCTCTCTTGTCTCTCCTCCCTCTCTCCTCTCCTCTCCCTTTCCTCTTTCTCCTCTCTTTCTCCTCTCTTCTCTTCCCTCTCCCCCTCCTCTCTTCCCCTCATTTCTCTTCTCTCCACTCCTCCCCCCTTCCCTCTCCCCTTCTCTCTCTCCTCTTTTTCCTCTCTCCTCTCTCCCTCCTCTCTTCCCCCTTTCTCCTCTCTCCCCCTCCTCTCTTCCCCCTTTCTCCTCTCCTCTCCTCCCCCTTTCTCCTCTCTTCTCTCCCCTCCTCTCTCCCCTCCCCCTCCTCCTCCTCTCCCCTCCTCCTCTCCTCCTCTCAGCTCGCTCCTCTCATCTCTCCTCTGATCTGCTCCCCTCTCTCAGAAAGCTCTCTGCTTCCTCTCACAGTCCAGTCCTGTTTGCAGATCTTGAGGTAACTCCCCTCTTCACTATTCAAACCAATCTCGAGTTAACTACTGCATCTCCCCCTATATATATATATATATATTGTAACACAGCAGGGAGGGGGTTAAAGCCTCCATGAGTGGAAAACATGTGTGGAATGCACATTGGTTTAGTTTAATTGTTTTGGTTTATTGTTTAATTGATTTGTTAATTGTTTTATTATTAATTATCCCCTGCACCTGGTAGCTATTGTTAAATTAAAACCAGGTGCAGGGTATTTAAGAGAGGCAGCTAGTCTGCTCAAGGCTGCTGTGGAGAAGGAGGCAGAAAGGTGTGCTCTGCTTCCTGGCAGTCATGAGCTAAAAAGTAAGTGCTGTATAAAACCAGTGTGTTTTGTAAGGACGGGGAAACAGTGTAGCTGTCCCGTGTTAGCCAGGGTGTTCCTGTGTGTTAGTTAGTGCTCGTACCGAGCTAGGTGTTTATTTTGTGTGTTTTGTTTTGATTTTTTGTGTTTATTAAAAATAGCGCACCCGCGCTTAAAACCCATTTCTGTCGTGTTGGGTCTATTTTTAAAGGGGCAACGAACCCGAGCGAGGGTGAACCTTTTACATTTGGTGTCAGAAAGTGTGGGCGCCCCTACGACCCAGAAAGATGGATTTATGGTACCTGATCGAGCAGATTAATAGAAAGGCCGCTGCTCAGAAGGAGCAGCTGGAGAGATGGGAGAGAGAGATGGGGTTGGCACCGCAGAAGAGACAGGAGCGGGAGCCAACCGAATTGGAGCGGTTACTCCTGGAATGGGAGCAGGCTAGCGTAGCTCCGCAGTCTCCAGAGCCCAGAGGGGAGGAGCCGACGCTTCCAGAGCCCAGAGGGGAGATGCCGTCGCTTCCAGAGCCCAGAGGGGAGGAGCCGCCGCTTCCAGAGCCCAGAGGGGAGGAGCCGCCGCTTCCAGAGCCCAGAGGGGAGGAGCCGCCGCTTCCAGAGCCCAGAGGGGAGGAGCCGCCGCTTCCAGAGCCCAGAGGGGAGGAGCCGCCGCTTCCAGAGCCCAGAGGGGAGGAGCCGCCGCTTCCAGAGCCCAGAGGGGAGGAGCCGCCGCTTCCAGAGCCCAGAGGGGAGGAGCCGCCGCTTCCAGAGCCCAGAGGGGAGGAGCCGCCGCTTTCAGAGCCCAGAGGGGAGGAGCCACTGTTGCCAGAGTCACCGGTGGAAGTCAAGGGGGAGGATGTGCCGCCTCCCCTGCAAGCCAGTCCGGCGTTGCCGAGGGAGGTCCCTTGTCCCGGCAGCGTGGACACCAGGCCGGAATGCCCAGACCTCCCTCCGCTTGACCTGGCTCCCAGGTCGCAGTACAGCCAGGCACAGTCGCCTGCCTGGTCCCTTGCTTCACTCCCCCTGGAATCCCAGACGTCGCTGCGCAGGATGAAGACGTCACTGCGCAAAAGGCAGACGTCGCTGGCGCTCCCCCTGCTGATTGCTCCATTCCGCCTACCTACTGCTCCGCTCCCCCTGAGATTCAAGACGTCGCTGCGCCGGTCCACAGCCACGCGCCTCTGCCTGCCAGTCCTGGCTCCCGGTCACCGGCCTGCGCTGTGGTCGCCCTGGACAAGCCGTCTGGGTCCCTCCTCGTCGGTCCTAGGTCCATCCCTGGAAACGCCGGAGGGACCAACCCACCCTCAAGCCCGCCCGTGGAAGAGGGCGACAATTGACATTGCTGGACTTGAGGGTGGGTGGTCATTTAAGGGTGGAGGGAGGTGGCCGTCGAGTGGCCGGTGTCTTGAAAAGACAAGGGGGGGGAAGTGTAACACAGCAGGGAGGGGGTTAAAGCCTCCATGAGTGGAAAACATGTGTGGAATGCACATTGGTTTAGTTTAATTGTTTTGGTTTATTGTTTAATTGATTTGTTAATTGTTTTATTATTAATTATCCCCTGCACCTGGTAGCTATTGTTAAATTAAAACCAGGTGCAGGGTATTTAAGAGAGGCAGCTAGTCTGCTCAAGGCTGCTGTGGAGAAGGAGGCAGAAAGGTGTGCTCTGCTTCCTGGCAGTCATGAGCTAAAAAGTAAGTGCTGTATAAAACCAGTGTGTTTTGTAAGGACGGGGAAACAGTGTAGCTGTCCCGTGTTAGCCAGGGTGTTCCTGTGTGTTAGTTAGTGCTCGTACCGAGCTAGGTGTTTATTTTGTGTGTTTTGTTTTGATTTTTTGTGTTTATTAAAAATAGCGCACCCGCGCTTAAAACCCATTTCTGTCGTGTTGGGTCTATTTTTAAAGGGGCAACGAACCCGAGCGAGGGTGAACCTTTTACAATATATATAACAAAAAACTACAACTCCCATCAGCCCTTGCTGACGCGGCTCATGCCGAGGCATGCTGGGAGCTGTAGTTTCCATCCCGATTTCTATGAAGTCCTGATAATTTAAGCGTGTTCTTGGACTGCGTTATTGCTTTCCTAAGCAAGTGAATCTAAAATAGTGTGCCTATCATTCTGAAATAATATATCATATATAATACAATCTCTCTCTCTCTCTCTCTCAGTGATTCAGACAGGCTGTCTGTGACTCACAGTACAGTATATAATACAATCTCTCTCTCTCTCAGTGATTCAGACAGGCTCTCTGTGACTCACAGTACAGTATATAACACAATCTCTCTCTCTCTCAGAGTGATTCAGACAGGCTCTCTGTGACTCACAGTACAGTATATAACACAATCTCTCTCTCTCTCAGTGATTCAGACAGGCTCTCTGTGACTCACAGTACAGTATATAACACAATCTCTCTCTCTCTCAGTGATTCAGACAGGCTCTCTGTGACTCACAGTACAGTATATAACACAATCTCTCTCTCTCTCTCTCTCAGTGATTCAGACAGGCTCTCTGTGACTCACAGTACAGTATATAACACAATCTCTCTCTCTCTCAGTGATTCAGACAGGCTCTCTGTGACTCACAGTACAGTATATAATACAATCTCTCTCTCTCTCAGAGTGATTCAGACAGGCTCTCTGTGACTCACAGTACAGTATATAACACAATCTCTCTCTCTCTCAGTGATTCAGACAGGCTCTCTGTGACTCACAGTACAGTATATAATACAATCTCTCTCTCTCTCAGTGATTCAGACAGGCTCTCTGTGACTCACAGTACAGTATATAACACAATCTCTCTCTCTCTCAGTGATTCAGACAGGCTCTCTGTGACTCACAGTACAGTATATAACACAATCTCTCTCTCTCTCAGAGTGATTCAGACAGGCTCTCTGTGACTCACAGTACAGTATATAACACAATCTCTCTCTCTCTCAGTGATTCAGACAGGCTCTCTGTGACTCACAGTACAGTATATAACACAATCTCTCTCTCTCTCAGAGTGATTCAGACAGGCTCTCTGTGACTCACAGTACAGTATATAATACAATCTCTCTCTCTCAGTGATTCAGACAGGCTCTCTGTGACTCACAGTACAGTATATAACACAATCTCTCTCTCTCTCAGTGATTCAGACAGGCTCTCTGTGACTCACAGTACAGTATATAACACAATCTCTCTCTCTCTCAGTGATTCAGACAGGCTCTCTGTGACTCACAGTACAGTATATAACACAATCTCTCTCTCTCTCAGAGTGATTCAGACAGGCTCTCTGTGACTCACAGTACAGTATATAACACAATCTCTCTCTCTCTCAGTGATTCAGACAGGCTCTCTGTGACTCACAGTACAGTATATAACACAATCTCTCTCTCTCTCAGTGATTCAGACAGGCTCTCTGTGACTCACAGTACAGTATATAACACAATCTCTCTCTCTCTCAGAGTGATTCAGACAGGCTCTCTGTGACTCACAGTACAGTATATAACACAATCTCTCTCTCTCTCAGAGTGATTCAGACAGGCTCTCTGTGACTCACAGTACAGTATATAACACAATCTCTCTCTCTCAGAGTGATTCAGACAGGCTGTCTGTGACTCACAGTGCAGTATATAACACAATCTCTCTCTCTCTCAGTGATTCAGACAGGCTCTCTGTGACTCACAGTACAGTATATAACACAATCTCTCTCTCTCTCAGTGATTCAGACAGGCTCTCTGTGGCTCACAGTACAGTATATAATACAATCTCTCTCTCTCTCTCTCTCTCTCTCTCTCTCTCTCTCTCTCTCAGAGTGATTCAGACAGGCTCTCTGTGACTCACAGTACAGTATATAATACAATCTCTCTCTCTCTCTCAGTGATTCAGACAGGCTCTCTGTGACTCACAGTACAGTATATAACACAATCTCTCTCTCTCTCAGTGATTCAGACAGGCTCTCTGTGACTCACAGTACAGTATATAACACAATCTCTCTCTCTCTCTCAGTGATTCAGACAGGCTCTCTGTGACTCACAGTACAGTATATAACACAATCTCTCTCTCTCTCAGAGTGATTCAGACAGGCTCTCTGTGACTCACAGTACAGTATATAATACAATCTCTCTCTCTCTCAGAGTGATTCAGACAGGCTCTCTGTGACTCACAGTACAGTATATAACACAATCTCTCTCTCTCTCAGTGATTCAGACAGGCTCTCTGTGGCTCACAGTACAGTATATAACACAATCTCTCTCTCTCTCTCAGTGATTCAGACAGGCTCTCTGTGACTCACAGTACAGTATATAACACAATCTCTCTCTCTCTCTCAGTGATTCAGACAGGCTCTCTGTGACTCACAGTACAGTATATAATACAATCTCTCTCTCTCTCAGTGATTCAGACAGGCTCTCTGTGACTCACAGTACAGTATATAACACAATCTCTCTCTCTCTCAGTGATTCAGACAGGCTCTCTGTGACTCACAGTACAGTATATAACACAATCTCTCTCTCTCAGAGTGATTCAGACAGGCTGTCTGTGACTCACAGTGCAGTATATAACACAATCTCTCTCTCTCTCAGTGATTCAGACAGGCTCTCTGTGACTCACAGTACAGTATATAACACAATCTCTCTCTCTCTCTCTCTCAGTGATTCAGACAGGCTCTCTGTGACTCACAGTACAGTATATAACACAATCTCTCTCTCTCTCAGAGTGATTCAGACAGGCTCTCTGTGACTCACAGTACAGTATATAATACAATCTCTCTCTCTCTCAGTGATTCAGACAGGCTCTCTGTGACTCACAGTACAGTATATAACACAATCTCTCTCTCTCAGAGTGATTCAGACAGGCTGTCTGTGACTCACAGTGCAGTATATAACACAATCTCTCTCTCTCTCAGTGATTCAGACAGGCTCTCTGTGACTCACAGTACAGTATATAACACAATCTCTCTCTCTCTCTCTCTCAGTGATTCAGACAGGCTCTCTGTGACTCACAGTACAGTATATAATACAATCTCTCTCTCTCTCAGTGATTCAGACAGGCTCTCTGTGACTCACAGTACAGTATATAACACAATCTCTCTCTCTCTCAGTGATTCAGACAGGCTCTCTGTGACTCACAGTACAGTATATAACACAATCTCTCTCTCTCTCAGAGTGATTCAGACAGGCTCTCTGTGACTCACAGTACAGTATATAATACAATCTCTCTCTCTCTCAGAGTGATTCAGACAGGCTCTCTGTGACTCACAGTACAGTATATAACACAATCTCTCTCTCTCTCTCAGAGTGATTCAGACAGGCTCTCTGTGACTCACAGTACAGTATATAATACAATCTCTCTCTCTCTCAGTGATTCAGACAGGCTCTCTGTGACTCACAGTACAGTATATAATACAATATCTCTCTCTCTCAGTGATTCAGACAGGCTCTCTGTGACTCACAGTACAGTATATAACACAATCTCTCTCTCTCTCAGTGATTCAGACAGGCTCTCTGTGACTCACAGTACAGTATATAACACAATCTCTCTCTCTCTCAGTGATTCAGACAGGCTCTCTGTGACTCACAGTACAGTATATAATACAATCTCTCTCTCTCTCTCAGTGATTCAGACAGGCTCTCTGTGACTCACAGTACAGTATATAATACAATCTCTCTCTCTCTCAGAGTGATTCAGACAGGCTCTCTGTGACTCACAGTACAGTATATAACACAATCTCTCTCTCTCTCTCTCAGAGTGATTCAGACAGGCTCTCTGTGACTCACAGTACAGTATATAACACAATCTCTCTCTCTCTCAGTGATTCAGACAGGCTCTCTGTGACTCACAGTACAGTATATAACACAATCTCTCTCTCTCTCTCTCAGTGATTCAGACAGGCTCTCTGTGACTCACAGTACAGTATATAATACAATCTCTCTCTCTCTCAGTGATTCAGACAGGCTCTCTGTGACTCACAGTACAGTATATAACACAATCTCTCTCTCTCAGAGTGATTCAGACAGGCTCTCTGTGACTCACAGTACAGTATATAACACAATCTCTCTCTCTCTCAGTGATTCAGACAGGCTCTCTGTGACTCACAGTACAGTATATAATACAATATCTCTCTCTCTCAGTGATTCAGACAGGCTCTCTGTGACTCACAGTACAGTATATAACACAATCTCTCTCTCTCTCTCTCAGAGTGATTCAGACAGGCTCTCTGTGACTCACAGTACAGTATATAACACAATCTCTCTCTCTCTCAGAGTGATTCAGACAGGCTCTCTGTGACTCACAGTACAGTATATAACACAATCTCTCTCTCTCTCAGAGTGATTCAGACAGGCTCTCTGTGACTCACAGTACAGTATATAACACAATCTCTCTCTCTCTCAGAGTGATTCAGACAGGCTCTCTGTGACTCACAGTACAGTATATAATACAATCTCTCTCTCTCTCAGTGATTCAGACAGGCTCTCTGTGACTCACAGTACAGTATATAACACAATCTCTCTCTCTCTCTCAGAGTGATTCAGACAGGCTCTCTGTGACTCACAGTACAGTATATAACACAATCTCTCTCTCTCTCAGTGATTCAGACAGGCTCTCTGTGACTCACAGTACAGTATATAACACAATCTCTCTCTCTCTGAGTGATTCAGACAGGCTCTCTGTGACTCACAGTACAGTATATAACACAATCTCTCTCTCTCTCAGAGTGATTCAGACAGGCTCTCTGTGACTCACAGTACAGTATATAACACAATCTCTCTCTCTCTCAGTGATTCAGACAGGCTCTCTGTGACTCACAGTACAGTATATAACACAATCTCTCTCTCTCTCAGAGTGATTCAGACAGGCTCTCTGTGACTCACAGTACAGTATATAACACAATCTCTCTCTCTCTCTCAGTGATTCAGACAGGCTCTCTGTGACTCACAGTACAGTATATAACACAATCTCTCTCTCTCTCAGTGATTCAGACAGGCTCTCTGTGACTCACAGTACAGTATATAATACAATCTCTCTCTCTCTCTCAGTGATTCAGACAGGCTCTCTGTGACTCACAGTACAGTATATAACACAATCTCTCTCTCTCTCTCAGTGATTCAGACAGGCTCTCTGTGACTCACAGTACAGTATATAACACAATCTCTCTCTCTCTCAGTGATTCAGACAGGCTCTCTGTGACTCACAGTACAGTATATAACACAATCTCTCTCTCTCTCAGTGATTCAGACAGGCTCTCTGTGACTCACAGTACAGTATATAATACAATCTCTCTCTCTCTCAGTGATTCAGACAGGCTGTCTGTGACTCACAGTACAGTATATAACACAATCTCTCTCTCTCTCTCTCTCAGTGATTCAGACAGGCTCTCTGTGACTCACAGTACAGTATATAACACAATCTCTCTCTCTCTCTCTCTCAGTGATTCAGACAGGCTCTCTGTGGCTCACAGTACAGTATATAACACAATCTCTCTCTCTCTCAGTGATTCAGACAGGCTCTCTGTGACTCACAGTACAGTATATAACACAATCTCTCTCTCTCTCAGTGATTCAGACAGGCTCTCTGTGACTCACAGTACAGTATATAACACAATCTCTCTCTCTCTCAGAGTGATTCAGACAGGCTCTCTGTGACTCACAGTACAGTATATAATACAATCTCTCTCTCTCTCTCAGTGATTCAGACAGGCTCTCTGTGACTCACAGTACAGTATATAACACAATCTCTCTCTCTCTCAGTGATTCAGACAGGCTCTCTGTGACTCACAGTACAGTATATAACACAATCTCTCTCTCTCTCTCAGTGATTCAGACAGGCTCTCTGTGACTCACAGTACAGTATATAACACAATCTCTCTCTCTCTCAGAGTGATTCAGACAGGCTCTCTGTGACTCACAGTACAGTATATAATACAATCTCTCTCTCTCTCTCAGAGTGATTCAGACAGGCTCTCTGTGACTCACAGTACAGTATATAACACAATCTCTCTCTCTCTCAGAGTGATTCAGACAGGCTCTCTGTGACTCACAGTACAGTATATAACACAATCTCTCTCTCTCAGAGTGATTCAGACAGGCTCTCTGTGACTCACAGTACAGTATATAACACAATCTCTCTCTCTCTCTCTCTCAGTGATTCAGACAGGCTCTCTGTGACTCACAGTACAGTATATAATACAATCTCTCTCTCTCTCTCAGAGTGATTCAGACAGGCTCTCTGTGACTCACAGTACAGTATATAACACAATCTCTCTCTCTCTCAGAGTGATTCAGACAGGCTCTCTGTGACTCACAGTACAGTATATAACACAATCTCTCTCTCTCTCAGAGTGATTCAGACAGGCTCTCTGTGGCTCACAGTACAGTATATAACACAATCTCTCTCTCTCTCAGTGATTCAGACAGGCTCTCTGTGACTCACAGTACAGTATATAATACAATCTCTCTCTCTCTCTCAGTGATTCAGACAGGCTCTCTGTGACTCACAGTACAGTATATAACACAATCTCTCTCTCTCTCAGAGTGATTCAGACAGGCTCTCTGTGACTCACAGTACAGTATATAATACAATCTCTCTCTCTCTCAGAGTGATTCAGACAGGCTCTCTGTGACTCACAGTACAGTATATAACACAATCTCTCTCTCTCTCTCTCTCAGTGATTCAGACAGGCTCTCTGTGACTCACAGTACAGTATATAATACAATCTCTCTCTCTCTCAGTGATTCAGACAGGCTCTCTGTGACTCACAGTACAGTATATAACACAATCTCTCTCTCTCTCAGTGATTCAGACAGGCTCTCTGTGACTCACAGTACAGTATATAACACAATCTCTCTCTCTCTCTCTCAGAGTGATTCAGACAGGCTCTCTGTGACTCACAGTACAGTATATAACACAATCTCTCTCTCTCTCTCTCTCTCTCAGAGTGATTCAGACAGGCTCTCTGTGACTCACAGTACAGTATATAACACAATCTCTCTCTCTCAGAGTGATTCAGACAGGCTCTCTGTGACTCACAGTACAGTATACAACACAATCTCTCTCTCTCTCTCTCTCTCTCTCTCTCTCAGAGTGATTCAGACAGGCTCTCTGTGGCTCGCCGGTTCCTCACTCTGCTCAGGATAGCAGCTGGTCTCGTACCCGGGGCCTCTGCCCTGTTCCAAAACACCCTGCTGAAGGGCGCCCCCGCCTCCGCCAACGAGGACCCCCCCAATTAGTCTCCACCCCCTCCCCCCTCCCTTCCCTCGGACGCAGCGATGTTTAATTCCCCTGTGTTTTGTAAAGGTTGGATGTAAATAAAGCTTTCTGTTTGTGTTGATAAAAGTCCTCCGCTATGTTGATGAGGATGGGAGACGCTCTTTCAAACAGATAGATGGAGGAATGTGTGAAAACCGCCTGCACTGCATCCCCTCCGCCAGCAGGGGGCAGAACACGTCTCGAAGGGAGTGTGGTTTGTGGGAGGGGCATGTGTGGAGTTTTAGTGAAGTGGGAGGGGTTTGTGTGGGGGGTGTGGTTTGCTTGTTTGTTACAGTGGGAGGGGCATGTGTGGAGTTTTAGTGAAGTGGGAGGATTTTGTGTGGGGGTGTGGTTTGCTTGTTACAGTGGGAGGGGCATGTGTGGATTTTTAGTGAAGTGGGAGGGGTTTGTGTGTGGGGGTGTGGTTTGCTCGTTTCTTACAGTGGGAGGAGCATGTATGGAGTTAGTGAAGTGGGAGGATTTTGTGTGTGGGGGTGTGGTTTGCTTGTTACAGTGGGAGGGGCATGTGTGGAGTTTTAGTGAAGTGGGAGGGGTTTGTGTGTGGGGGTGTGGTTTGCTCGTTTCTTACAGTGGGAGGGGCATGTGTGGAGTTTTAGTGAAGTGGGAGGGGTTTGTGTGTGGGAGTGTGGTTTGCTTGTTTCTTATAGTGGGAGGGGCATGTGTGGAGTTTTAGTGAAGTGGGAGGGGTTTGTGTGTGGGGGGGTGTGGTTTAGTGTTTAAAGGAGTTGTGGTTTGCCTGTTTCTTGCAGTGGGAGGGGCATGTGTGGAGTTTTAGTGAGGTGGGACGGTTTTGTGTGCGTGGGGGTGTGGCTTGGCGTGGTGGGCGGGGTTTGCAGTAGAAGTGGGCGGAGTCTCTCGCTCTCTGGACTGCGAGGAGCTCTGAGGCACTCCGGATTGCTACAGTGGAATCTGTGCCTGCTCTGTTCGCTATTTTAAGCAGCAGTGAAGTCTCTGGACAGCAGATACAAAGCCAAGCCTGTCCACTCCATCGCAATCTGGGGCTGAGAGGACAGCAACACAACAAGATAAATATAGACAGCCTGTCCTTTGAAAGGTCAGCTTTGAGTGTGCGTGACAGACAGAGCCCCACAATCCTGTTCAGTTTGACGCTACAGTATAATATAGAATCCCTTCTTCTTGGGGTCTGTGTTAGTTTACTACATTCTGAAAAGAGTTTAGTGTCATTAAAGCTGCAGACAGACAGACAGACAGACAGAGCCCCACAATCCTGTTCGGTTTGACGCTACAGTATAATATAGAATCCCTTCTTCTTGGGGTCTGTGTTAGTTTACTACATTCTGAAAAGAGTTTAGTGTCATTAAAGCTGCAGACAGACAGACACACAGACAGACAGACAGACAGAGCCCCACAATCCTGTTCAGTTTGACGCTACAGTATAATATAGAATCCCTTCTTCTTGGGGTCTGTGTTAGTTTACTACATTCTGAAAAGAGTTTAGTGTCATTAAAGCTGCAGACAGACAGACAGACAGACAGACGGACAGAGCCCCACAATCCTGTTCAGTTTGACACTACAGTACGTCAGTGTGAGTTTGTCTGTGTGTGGGTCTCAGTGTGTGTGTGTATCAGTCTCAATGTGTCTGTCTCAGTGTGTGTGTGTGTGTCTCAGTGTGTGTGTCTCAGTGTGTGTGTCTCAGTGCGTTGTCTGTCTCAGTGTGTATCTCTCTCAGAGAGTGTGTGTGTCTCAATTTGTCTGTCTCAGTGTGTGTCTCAGTGTGTGTGTCTCAGTGTGTTGTCTGTCTCAGTGTGTATCTCTCTCAGAGAGTGTGTGTGTCTCTGTATGAGAGAGTGATAAGAGATAATGACTAGGCCGCTCCAGAGGCCAGCGATCTCAGTGTCACTCCAGTGATAATAGAAACACTACGTGATAAACAGACCTTTTCTCTCGTGACAGGACTTGGCAAAGGAGCTCACTCTACGTGCGCTTTCTCACGAACACAAAATCAAACAAGATTGAAACTTTCCACCCGACCTCTACAGCAAGGAAACCTTGACAGAGGGGGAGGGGTCAGGGGGGTGGGGGAGGGGCCATGGAGAGTGGTGGGAGGGGCTTGGAACCTTGTGATCGTTCTAGATCCTCCTCCACTTTATTTATTAACTCTCTGAATGAATTAAAAAACGTTTTTGTTTTAAAAAAAGGTGTCTATTATTTTAAAAGTATTTTTTTTCTTGTGATATATATATATATATATATATATATATATATATATATATAATCATTTTAAAAAGTAATTAAATATTATTAAATATAAGATTGTTTTGTTTTCCCCCAAAAGTTTATGAAATTTACACAATAGAAAATACCTTTTTATTTTTCATCACAAACCCAATAAAAGCCATTTTCATGGAACAAATGCTTTACCAGACCTCTCTGTGCTTTACAATGCTTCCCTATGCTTTACCAGACCTCTCTGTGCTTTACAATGCTTCCCTATGCTTTACCAGACCTCTCTGTGCTTTACAATGCTTCCCTATGCTTTACCAGACCTCTCTGTGCTTTACAATGCTTCCCTATGCTTTACCAGACCTCTCTGTGCTTTACAATGCTTCCCTATGCTTTACCAGACCTCTCTGTGCTTTACAATGCTTCCCTATGCTTTACCAGACCTCTCTGTGCTTTACAATGCTTCCCTATGCTTTACCAGACCTCTCTGTGCTTTACAATGCTTCTCTATGCTTTACCAGACCTCTCTGTGCTTTACAATGCTTCCCTATGCTTTACCAGACCTCTCTGTGCTTTACAATGCTTCCCTATGCTTTACCAGACCTCTCTGTGCTTTACAGTGCTTCCCTATGCTTTACCAGACCTCTCTGTGCTTTACAATGCTTCCCTATGCTTTACCAGACCTCTCTGTGCTTTACAATGCTTCCCTATGCTTTACCAGACCTCTCTGTGCTTTACAATGCTTCCCTATGCTTTACCAGACCTCTCTGTGCTTTACAATGCTTCCCTATGCTTTACCATGCACCTGTGCTTTTAATGTGGGACAGGTTTAATATGGAAATTTGTGGTGACATTTTTGGGAAGGAGGGGGGAGTCAAAAAGGGGGAGGGAGGATAGTTTATAAAAGAGAGTTTCATTCTTTCTAGAACTCAGAAACTACGCACCCAAAAACAGAGGACTTCAAAATTAATTTAATCCACAGCAAGACTCACCGTTTCGTGTCTTGCTAAATTTTGTATTTGTTTATTTTTCAACCACCCTCTTTTTTTATTTTCCTCTCCGATGGCTCTGTCCGATGCAGAATGGACCTTGGTGCTGAAGGCTTGGGGACCGGTTGAGTCGGACCTAGCTGGACACGGACAAGTGGTACTGCTGCGGTAAAGCATCTCAGAACTTCAGAAACTAGTGTGGGGCTCTAGTGCCTTCATCAGCGTGATTGAAACTAAACTGAGTCCAGCAGACCAGCTCTAGTTTGGGGCTCTAGTGCCTTCATCAGCGTGATTGAAACTAAACTGAGTCCAGCAGACCAGCTCTAGTTTGGGGCTCTAGTGCCTTCATCAGCGTGATTGAAACTAAACTGAGTCCAGCAGACCAGCTCTAGTTTGGGGCTCTAGTGCCTTCATCAGCGTGATTGAAACTAAACTGAGTCCAGCAGACCAGCTCTAGTTTGGGGCTCTAGTGCCTTCATCAGCGTGATTGAAACTAAATGGAGTTCCCCCCTCTCTCTCTCTCCCCCTCCCTCCCTCTCTCTCTGTCTCTCTCCCTCCCTCCTCCTTCCTCCCTCCTCCTCTCTCTCTCTCTCCCCCCCCTCTCTCTCCCCCTCCCTCCCTCTCTCTCTGTCTCTCTCCCTTCCTCCCTCCTCCTCTCTCTCTCTCTCTCTCCCCCCCTCTCTCTAGTGCCTTCATCAGCGTGATTGAAACTAAACTGAGTCCAGCAGACCAGCTCTAGTTTGGGGCTCTAATGTTTTCTCTCTTCTCTCAGTCTGTTTAAGGATCACCCCGAAACTCTTCAGCTGTTCCCCAAGTTCAAATCCCTCCAGCAGGCGGAGTTAGCCGGCAGTGCCGACATCAAAGCTCACGGCAACACCGTCATCTCCAAGCTAGGGGACCTGCTGAAGCAAAAGGGGGGCCACGCGACGCTGCTGAGACCCCTGGGAGAGAGCCACGCCAAGAAACACAAGATACCACTCGCGAACTTCAAGGTACCTTTCAGCATCTTACACAGAGAGGTCTGGTAAAGCACGGGGAAGCATTGTAAAGCACAGAGAGGTCTGGTAAAGCACGGGGAAGCATTGTAAAGCACAGAGAGGTCTGGTAAAGCATAGGGAAGCATTGTAAAGCACAGAGAGGTCTGGTAAAGCATAGGGAAGCATTGTAAAGCACAGAGAGGTCTGGTAAAGCATAGGGAAGCATTGTAAAGCACAGAGAGGTCTGGTAAAGCATAGGGAAGCATTGTAAAGCACAGAGAGGTCTGGTAAAGCATAGGGAAGCATTGTAAAGCACAGAGAGGTCTGGTAAAGCATAGGGGAGCATTGTAAAGCACAGAGAGGTGTGGTAAAGCATAGGGAAGCATTGTAAAGCACAGAGAGGTCTGGTAAAGCATAGGGAAGCATTGTAAAGCACAGAGAGGTGTGGTAAAGCATAGGGAAGCATTGTAAAGCACAGAGAGGTCTGGTAAAGCATAGGGAAGCATTGTAAAGCACAGAGAGGTCTGGTAAAGCATAGGGAAGCATTGTAAAGCACAGAGAGGTCTGGTAAAGCATAGGGAAGCATTGTAAAGCACAGAGAGGTCTGGTAAAGCATAGGGACGCATTGTAAAGCACAGAGAGGTGTGGTAAAGCATAGGGAAGCATTGTAAAGCACAGAGAGGTCTGGTAAAGCATAGGGAAGCATTGTAAAGCACAGAGAGGTCTGGTAAAGCATAGGGAAGCATTGTAAAGCACGGAGAGGTCTGGTAAAGCACAGGGAAGCATTGTAAAGCACAGAGAGGTCTGGTAAAGCATAGGGAAGCATTGTAAAGCACAGAGAGGTCTGGTAAAGCATAGGGAAGCATTGTAAAGCACAGAGAGGTCTGGTAAAGCATAGGGAAGCATTGTAAAGCACAGAGAGGTCTGGTAAAGCATAGGGAAGCATTGTAAAGCACAGAGAGGTCTGGTGAAGCATAGGGAAGCATTGTAAAGCACAGAGAGGTCTGGTAAAGCATAGGGAAGCATTGTAAAGCACAGAGAGGTCTGGTAAAGCATAGGGAAGCATTGTAAAGCACAGAGAGGTCTGGTAAAGCATAGGGAAGCATTGTAAAGCACAGAGAGGTCTGGTGAAGCATATTCACGCAAGAGATTTCTGACGGCTGCGTCTCTCTCCTGTCAGCTGATCTGTGATGTCATCGTCACGGTGATGAAAGAGAAGTACAGCGATTTCGGACCCGACTCTCAGGCCGCGATGTCGAAAGCCCTCGATCTCATTTTCGCCGGCATGGGGCCGCTGTACCAAGAGTTTGGATTCGCCGGCTAGTCCCGGGTTCGAAGGAAACGCCCCCGATAAGCCTCCCTCCGGCATAAAGCACAGCAAAGTGTAATAAAACACAGAGCTGGATGTGAAAGCATATTTAAATAAATAAATAAATAAATAAATAAATAAAACAGTAATTAATAAACTGAGTGATAAGCGAATTACTTGTGAGTGTTTTTTTTAAGTGTGTTTGAGACTTAATAAAAATTAAACTTGCAACTTTCTCTGCTCATTTTTTTTTTTTTTTTCGAAAATGATGTTCATACAGCGTGTTTGCTTTGGGTTAAATAAAGTTTGATATTGAAAAAAACTTGTTAACATGACGTACTAATAAATTCTATGGAGGATTTCTGTCGTCCGAACCCGGTCCTGCAGAGCCCCTATCCAGCAGGATTTATGGATAAACTTTAATGATCAATTTAACACCTGGAACTATTTCATTGAGATCAATTAAGCAAGCGATTTATTCAATTAAGTCATTTAGAGACCATTTGGTACAAAAAAATACCCTTTTCAGCCCTCAATGGGCTGGATTACATGCTGGGAAAATGTCATGACTTACCTGGCTACTGTCATGACTTATTTAAGGTGGTACGGCTGAATTATAATTTTAGATCGTTCTGGTTTGTTTAAATTTATCAATTCCTGCTTTGAAACTTCATGTTTTGTATTCGTGTTATAATCTATTACATCTGTACTCAAAACATAAACTAAACAGAAAGCAAAACTGACTAAAACTGTAATCCAGGCCGTACCACCTTAAGTCATGACATTAAACAAAGTCATGACGTTTTCCCAGAATGTAAACTGGCCCAACCACCAGCGTTCCCTTAACTGAACAAGTTATTTCCTTAAATTGATCAGTAACTTCTAGTCTTTGAAAATTAGCAGATTTAGGGTGACCTACAAAACGTACTGGACAGGGGCTCTCCAGGACCGGGTTTGGGCAGCACTGTACTAGAGGGTAGCAGGGCAGGTCCATGTATTTCTCTCCTCCACTAGAGGGCAGCAGTGTTGCAGGTTCATAATGGTACAGACTGCTGGATTCACGTCTATAGACATTTCTCACTGCCGTATTTCTCTCATCCGTCAGGGGGCAGCAGATAACTGCAGGTTAATAACGATACAAGACAGCTGTATTCAGGTCTAGAGACATTTCTTAATTCTGCATTTCTCCCATCCACTAGAGGGCAGACTGCTGTATATTCACGTGTACAGACATTTCTCACTGCTGTATTTCTGTCATCCACTAGAGGGCAGGAAAGTGTTGCAGGACTGGTGTAGATTCAGTTCTATATATATTTTTTTTAATGTTGTATTTCTCTCATCCACCAGGGGGCAGAGTGTTACAGGTTAGTAATGCTAGATGAGCTGCTGTAGTCAGAGAAAGAAAGGCTCTTCTCTCTGAACAGCCTCCCTCTGCTCTGGTGGAGCAGAGAAAGGCTCTTCTACTCTGAAAACAGCCTCCCTCTGCTCTGGTGGAGCAGAGAAAGGCTCTTCTACTCTGAAAACAGCCTCCCTCTGCTCTGTGCTGGTGGAGCAGACATAGAAAGAAAGGCTCTTCTACTCTCTGAACAGCCTCCCTCTGCTCTGTGCTGGTGGAGCAGAGAAAGAAAGGCTCTTCTACTCCTGAAAACAGCCTCCCTCTGCTCTGTGCTGGTGGAGCAGAGAAAGAAAGGCTCTTCTACTCTCTGAACAGCCTCCCTCTGCTCTGTGCTGGTGGAGCAGAGAGAGAAAGAAAGGCTCTTCTACTCTGAAAACAGCCTCCCTCCGCTCTGTGCTGGTGGAGCAGAGAAAGAAAGGCTCTTCTACTCTCTGAACAGCCTCCCTCTGCTCTGTGCTGGTGGAGCAGACAGAGAAAGAAAGGCTCTTCTACTCTGAAAACAGCCTCCCTCTGCTCTGTGCTGGTGGAGCAGAGAAAGAAAGGCTCTTCTACTCTGAAAACAGCCTCCCTCTGTGCTGGTGCAGCAGAGACAGAGAAAGAAAGGCTCTTCTACTCTGAAAACAGCCTCCCTCTGCTCTGTGCTGGTGGAGCAGCAAAAGAGGCTCTTCTACTCTCTGAACAGCCTCCCTCTGTGCTGGTGGAGCAGAGACAGAAAGGCTCTTCTACTCTCTGAACAGCCTCCCTCTGCTCTGTGCTGGTGGAGCAGAGACAGAGAAAGAAAGGCTCTTCTACTCTGAAAACAGCCTCCCTCTGCTCTGTGCTGGTGGAGCAGCAAAAGAGGCTCTTCTACTCTCTGAACAGCCTCCCTCTGTGCTGGTGGAGCAGAGACAGAAAGGCTCTTCTACTCTCTGAACAGCCTCCCTCCGCTCTGTGCTGGTGGAGCAGAGACAAAGGCTCTTCTACTCTGAAAACAGCCTCCCTCTGCTCTGTGCTGGTGGAGCAGAGAAAGAAAGGCTCTTCTACTCTGAAAACAGCCTCCCTCTGCTCTGTGCTGGTGGAGCAGAGAAAGAAAGGCTCTTCTACTCTCTGAACAGCCTCCCTCTGCTCTGTGCTGGTGGAGCAGAGAAAGAAAGGCTCTTCTACTCTGAAAACAGCCTCCCTCTGCTCTGTGCTGGTGGAGCAGAGAAAGAAAGGCTCTTCTACTCTCTGAACAGCCTCCCTCCAATCTGTGCTGGTGGAGCAGAGAAAGAAAGGCTCTTCTACTCTCTGAACAGCCTCCCTCTGCTCTGTGCTGGTGGAGCAGACAGAGAAAGAAAGGCTCTTCTACTCTGAAAACAGCCTCCCTCTGCTCTGGTGGAGCAGAGAAAGAAAGGCTCTTCTACTCTCTGAACAGCCTCCCTCTGCTCTGTGCTGGTGGAGCAGCAAAAGAGGCTCTTCTACTCTCTGAACAGCCTCCCTCTGCTCTGGTGGATCAGAGAGGCTCACGCTTGCATAAATAATTTAAAAAAACACCAAAACAATGAACCTTTTAATGTCCTTTATTGTTTACATATTTTAATTTTTTTTAATCTGGCATTTCAGTTCACGTCTCCGTCTCCACGGCAACGCGGTCCGCTAGACCCCGCCCCTTCCTCGCTCCCCGGCACAGCACGGCGGCCGCCGCGGAAAAAACGAGAAAGAAAACGGCGGCAGAACAAACCGCCGAAAGCGAATAAAACGAGAGAAACGCAGAGACCGTACCTGGAAAAAATAAATTAAATATATCACACACAATCCATATATAAACACACACACACCCCCCTCCTCCAGCACACTGTGAAGCCGGGGATAGTTACTGTATTTCGGAGCCTCGGTCTGCCCCCTGCTTTGCACCGTGGCTTCAGTCTGCACCAGTACGATGGGTCCCAGTGAAACCAGTGCAGTGTCCGGGTCCGAAACCAGTTCCCGTTTAGTCAGGGAGACATTACCAGTCCGGGGAGAAGCTACATAGAGGAAATCAGAATTAATATTCATGAAATAAACACAATCTGAAATTCTATACATAGTTACAGAAACACCATATTTATATATAAATCTAATCTGAATTATGGAAAAAAAAGTGAAAGTTATATATTAAATCTAATCTGAAATTATAGAAAGCTTAGGTTACAGAAATCCAATATATATACTAAATCTGAAGTTTATTTATATATATTGAACTTATTTTCAAACTAGGCACTTTGGAGCCATTTGGAAAGAACATTCTATTCTGAGGTCATCATCATCATCATCCTCCTCATCATCATCAACATCATCATCAACATTCTGGAATTTTGTTTAAAAGACTACTTGTTTGTTTTTTTATGAACTTCTTAAAGCACTGTGTTTTTTTGTATTCAGCCGATGAAGGACTTGTAGTCCGAAATGTCCTGATAATTGACTTATAATCAATTATTCTACCTTTTTAAGTACCTGAAATATCCTTTTTTCTTTTTGATCATTTTGGTAAACAGCAGTTTTCCTTTCTCAAACTCTCCATCTATCTCAAATAAATCTGAATGATCAAAAAATCCAATTATATAAAAACCTAATCTGAAATGATGTAATCTGAATTATGAAAACAATGTGAAAATTATATATTAAATCTAATCTGAAATTATATAAATCCTATACACTATATTTATATATAGAAAAGCTTGGGTTACAGAAATCCAATATGAATATATATATATATATATATACTAAATCTGAAGTTATATATAATCTGAATGATCAAAAAACCAATTATATATAAAAATCTAAAATTATAGAAATCCAATCTGAAATTTTATATACAAAACAAAATCTAAACTGAAATAACAATCCAATGAAATTACAGAAAACTCTTGAATTTAGATTATATATAAAATTAACCCAATATTAAATTATATACACAAATAAAACCTAATGTATGAAATTAAATCCAATCAGAATTCAAAATTAATCCAATATGAAATTCTATATATAAATTTAAAAAAAGGTTAGAAATATTCAATATATAATAAATTAAATTTGAAGTTGCAGAAATACAATATTAATTTATATATAAAAATCTAATCTGAAGTTATGCAATTAGAATTACAGAAATCCTATGAATTATAGAAAAAATAGAATCTGAATTTGCATAGAAATTCAATATGAATTAAATTATATCTCTATCCCTCTCTAAACTGAAGTTAAATGTAATCTAATGAAATTATACAGAAATCTAATTAAATTTTATATTTGACAAATCTATTAAATTAAATACAGATTAAATCTATTCGATTAAAAGTAAATACATGAATTATATTAACGAGTCACAACAAATCCATTCATTAAATAAGATATGACAGTAATTTGAATAGTCACTCATGTGAAATTAACAACGCTCATTAAAACAGATCAATACAATACAAGCAGTTATTCATGAATTATAAAGAGCTATTGAATACTTCAGCATGCATATTAAACATCACTTCCTGTATTAAACACCCGAAACACAGGAGTTACACGCGTGACTCGATCTCCCGTGTTCAGTGGAGCGCACACACACACTTTCCTGAGGGATAGAGACTGGACTCACGGTTCGAGTCGGGCAGGCATTTGGAGACGCAGCTTTCTGAATCGCGGTTACACACTTCAACCCAGCAATAAAAATACATCTGAAACAAAAAGCACACACACAATTCAAAACCGTTACTGTAAAAACATCCTCCTGTCTTTGAGGGGGTGAAATGGGCTCCCGAGCGTTGCTAAGGGTTACAGAGCCACGCTGAAAGTCACTGGGATCCTTAAATTCTGAGAACCATCAGCTCTGAGGGGCTGAACAGAGACCCCTCTCCAAAAATGAGTCCTATCACACAGTAGTGTGATCCATTGAGAGAGACACAGAGAGAGAGAGAGAGAGAGAGAGAGAGAGAGAGAGACACACAGAGAGAGAGAGAGAGACACACACAGAGAGAGAGAGAGAGACACAGAGAGAGAGACACACAGAGAGAGAGAGAGAGACACAGAGAGAGAGACAGAGAGACACAGAGAGAGAGACAGAGAGACAGAGACAGAGAGTTGTACTACAGGGCTGGGAATCAGACTCCTATCGCACAGCAGTGTGATCCAGTCCAGGTTTTACTGCTACCAGCTTGATCAGCCCCCAGTGTGTCTAGCTAACAAGCTCAGGGGTGTCTGATTATTAAACTCCTAGTGAAACCAGGACTGGATCACACTGCTGTGCAGCGGGAGTCTGATTCCCAGCCCTGTAGATAGACTTTGGTTGAAGGAGGTTTGTAGCTGATTTTATAGTGAAGAGAGCTACAGGATATTGGGGAGACTGGGGGTACTGTACCTCTTCCTCACTGGCGCCCCCAGTCTGCAGGTCGATGAAGGTGAACGCTTTGACGTTGAATCTCTGGTAGTGAGACGGCTGATCGATGGAGTTTACGCGAAGCAAAGTGCTGCGGAACGGGTCCATGTAATTCGGACAACTACAGAGGAGAGAGAGAGAGAAGAAACAACGCACAGAGAGACTTCTAGTGGAAACGTTTGCCATTGAATTTACACTGAAGACGCTGAGAGAGACTTCTAGAGGAAACATTTGCCATTGAATTTACACTGAAGACGCTGAGAGAGACTTCTAGTGGAAACGTTTGCCATTGAATTTACACTGAAGACGCTGAGAGAGACTTCTAGTGGAAACGTTTGCTGTTGAATTTACACTGAAGACCCTGAGAGAGACTTCTAGTGGAAACGTTTGCCGTTGAATTTACACTGAAGACCCTGAGAGACTTCTAGAGGAAACGTTTGCCATTGAATTTACACTGAAGACGCTGAGAGAGACTTCTAGTGGAAACATTTGCCATTGAATTTACACTGAAGACGCTGAGAGAGACTTCTAGCGGAAACGTTTGCCGTTGAATTTACACTGAAGACGCTGAGAGAGACTTCTAGTGGAAACGTTTGCCATTGAATTTACACTGAAGACGCTGAGAGAGACTTCTAGTGGAAACGTTTGCCATTGAATTTACACTGAAGACGCTGAGAGAGACTTCTAGCAGAAACGTTTGCCATTGAATTTACACTGAAGACGCTGAGAGAGACTTCTAGTGGAAACGTTTGCCGTTGAAGTCAGAGACTTCCAGTTACTCATCACTGCCCCCTGGTGGTAGGAGCACACAGCAGCCCGCTCGATCCCTCACCCGTCGTAGAGCAGCATCCAGAGGCTCTGTTGGGAGCTCGGGTAGGCGAAACAGTCGCGCAGGATCAGGGAGAGAGCCGGGCTCGCCGGGGGCAGGATGCGGACCTCCACGAAGATGGGATCCCTCAGGGAGCGAGTGAGAGGGAGAGAGGAGCTGGGGAAGAAGCGAGTGAACGAGGAGTCTGTGTGGAGAAGAGAGAGTTTGAGATAGATATAAATGTATACACGTATGCATTTTATAATTGCTTTGGCAACATCTGCTATTAAGTCATGCCAATAAAAGCACCATTGAATTGAAGGACACAGAGAGGGAGACAGATTTAAAATGGTTGTACTAGCACATCAGTACAGAGCTGGAAAGACTAAACCAAACTTACTAGCCTGCTATTCTAAACACAAGTTGAATACACATTGCATCAGAATAATTATAGGTTTGAGACCATGTTATATATTTAAAAAAAAACTCTGAATGAGACAGTCTTGAATTCTGAAGGAGGGGGAAAAGAGGGAGAGAGCGAGAGAGAGACTATTCAATTCTGGAGGAGAGGAGAGAGAGGAGGGACAGAAAGACAGGGAGAGACACACTATTCAATTCTGGAGGAGAGGAGAGACAGAAAGACAGGGAGAGACACACTATTCAATTTTGGAGGAGAGGAGAGACAGAAAGACAGGGAGAGACACACTATTCAATTCTGGAGGAGAGGCGAGAGAGGAGGGACAGAAAGACAGGGAGAGACACACACTATTCAATTCTGGAGGAGAGGAGAGAGGAGAGAGAGGAGACAGGGAGAGAGAGACACACTACCCAAATCTGGAGGAGGGGAGAGAAAGGAGAGAGGTGAGAGACACACACTACCCAAATCTGGAGGGGAGAGAAAGGAGAGAGGTGAGAGAGACACACACTACCCAAATCTGGAGGAGGGGAGAGAAAGGAGAGAGGTGAGAGAGACACACTACCCAAATCTGGAGGGGAGAGAAAGGAGAGAGGTGAGAGAGACACACACTACCCAAATCTGGAGGAGGGGAGAGAAAGGAGAGAGGTGAGAGAGACACACACTACCCAAATCTGGAGGAGGGGAGAGAAAGGAGAGAGGTGAGAGAGACACACTACCCAAATCTGGAGGGGAGAGAAAGGAGAGAGGTGAGAGAGACACACACTACCCAAATCTGGAGGAGGGGAGAGAAAGGAGAGAGGTGAGAGAGACACACTACCCAAATCTGGAGGGGAGAGAAAGGAGAGAGGTGAGAGAGACACACACTACCCAAATCTGGAGGAGGGGAGAGAAAGGAGAGAGGTGAGAGAGACACACACTACCCAAATCTGGAGGAGAGGGGGGAGAGAGAGAGAGAGAGAGAGAGAGAGTGAGTGAGTGAGTCCCTACCCTTGGCGACCCTCATCTCCACGGTAACGTTCCCGAAGCTAGTGGCCGGCTGCTGGGGGGGCAGGTCGAGCACGGACATCGTGCGAGTCTCCATCTCCGAGTGGGAATACCGACACTGCAGCTGCAGCCTTCGGAGACGAAAAACAACCAGACACTTCAAACAAACACCGAATCAACACACCGAGATCACAACACACTCTTAAAGACTATACCAGAAACCAGAATCAACACACCGAGATCACAACACACTCTTAAAGACTATACCAGAAACCAGAATCAACACACCGAGATCACAACACACTCTTAAAGACTATACCAGAAACCAGAATCGCAGGCCAGTAGGATTTCATGTCAGTTTTTCTGTTCAGTATCTGGAAAACTACAAAGCGCTGGGGGTGTAATTCAATATGTTAACAAGGGAACATTATTCAGCAGCTTTCATTGGACTCTATGAAGCTGAATCAGTTCATTCTATATAGAGGGGGTGGAATTCAATATGTTAACAAGGGAACATTATTCAGCAGCTTTCATTGGACTCTATGAAGCTGAGGGAGTTCATTCTATATAGAGGGGGTGGAATTCAATATGTTAACAAGAGAACATTATTCAGCAGCTTTCACTGGACTCTATGAAGCTGAGGGAGTTCATTCTATATAGAGGGGGTGGAATTCAATATGTTAACAAGGGAACATTATTCAGCAGCTTTCATTGGACTCTATGAAGCTGAGGGAGTTCATTCTATATAGAGGGGGTGGAATTCAATATGTTAACAAGGGAACATTATTCAGCAGCTTTCATTGGACTCTATGAAGCTGAATCAGTTCATTCTATATAGAGGGTGATGCTGCTAAACTTTTGCCCACAGCTGTACATGATGTATCGTAATAGAGGTCTGTATCGCTTGTGATACGAGACCACAGCATAAAGAACTACAGCTCCCAGCATGCCTCACCATTGCTGCGGGTGCAGAGGCATGCTGGGAGCTGCAGTCCTTGCCAGCAAGCTCATTCTACACAGTGATTAAGTGAAAATTCGCTGTGGTCAGAACACACAGGTGTGTCTCTGCTTCCTCACCGCAGGTAGCTGTCTCTGGTCACGGGTCCGAATCCTCCAGTCTCAATCTCGGGCTCTGCAGTCACTTCAACCATGTACACCAGCTCTCCTGAAGTCTCCTGTGAAACAGGGCAGCGTGGGATAGGGGGGGCGGGGGCTGGTTAATTATCTTTACTGTCCTTTATTTTTACAGGGGGGGGGGGGGCTTGTATACCAAAGCATTAATTAATTTAATATCCCCAATTCTCTCACCGTTCTCCTCGCCCCACACTCTGTCACAGGAAACATAAAGACCAGCGCAGTACCAGTGTTCACCACCGGGGCGCACGACCCCTGACCTTTCACCTCCACCGTGTCCAATCTCAGAGCGGGCACCGTGTCAGTCTGTCGCACCAGGAAGATAAACTGACCGTCCCTGGTGCATTCTGGGTAGCAGATAATCAAAATAAATTAAAAAAAGGTCAGATATTTGTTTTGTTAGCTAAGTTACGCTGCAGGAACTACAAAAACAAACTAGAATTTCCTTCACGCTAATAAAAAAGGAGGCTGTGTGGACCCAGCGGGTTCGAGAAATGGGGTCTCGATACCAGGAGGTTCAAATCCTGGCTCAGCCACTGATCCCTGTGCGTGTGTGACCCTGAGCGAGTCGCTTCACCTCCTTGTGCTCCGTCCTTCGGATGAGACGTCAAACAAACAAGCTCCTATTGGAAGTGACTCTGCAGCAGCCACTGACTCCCTGTGTGTGTGTGTGTGTGCGTGTGTGTCCCTGAGCGAGTCGCTTCACCTCCTTGTGCTCCGTCCTTCGGATGAGACGTCAAACAAACGAGCTCCTATTGGAAGTGACTCTGCAGCAGCAGCAGCAGCAGTTGATGATGCAGAGTTCACCCCCCTAGTCTCTGGAAGTCGCTTTGGAGAAAAAGCCTCCGCTGAACAACTCATTAATAATAATAATAATAATAATAATAATAATAATAAGCAGTGTGGAGTAGCCTCTTAATTGACCAATTCATAATACTATAGAACTAATTATTTGAAAACACAACAGCGATTGTGTGACAAACTTGAAATTCAACTGGGAAAATAAAATTGATTATGCGACACAAGATTGCATGATCAGCCACAGACCGTTCAGTCTGTAGTAACAGCTCGTCTCCTCATGGTTGAAACAGCAGCCCAGATTGTGACAGGCGGTTGGGGAGACACCCTGGGGTCCACATGCCACCTGCAGTTCAGAGGGGGTATTGCAGCCATCTGCAGAAACTGAAATAAGAAAAATGTACAGAGCATCTTATTAAAAGCCTCACACTAGCCCTGCTGCACCGTCCAGGGGTTCAGAGCTCCCCTCAATGAAGTCTAGTATTATTAATATTGAAATGATCAGGAGCCAGGAGTTTGAGCAGGGTTACAAACTCACACTAGCCCTGCTGCTGCTGCTGCACCCAGTCCTGGGGTTCAGAGCTCCCCTCAATGAAGTCTAGTATTATTAATATTGAAATGATCAGGAGCCAGGAGTTTGAGCAGGGTTACAAACTCACACTAGCCCTGCTGCTGCTGCACCCAGTCCTGGGGTTCAGAGCTCCCCTCAATGAAGTCTAGTATTATTAATATTGAAATGATAGTTAACACATGCAATGCAGAGGGACAGGGAGACAGACAGTTGGACTGACCTGGACTGTCCATTAAGAATATGGGACAGGAGATGTGAATTCGGAGAGGGGGTCCCCCGGTTATCAAGCGTACCTCCAAAATCACCACGAACGAATCAGCCTGCAAGGAGAGAAAGATGGGAATCAGACTCCCGCTGCACAGCAGTGTGATCCAGTCCTGGTTTCACTAGGAGTTTAATAAATCAGACACACCTGAGCTTGTTAGCTAGACACACTGGGGGTTGATCAAGCTGGTAGCAGTAAAACCTGGACTGGATCACACTGCTGTGGGATAGGAGTCTGATTCCCATCCCTGATCTCTCTGTCTAAATATCCCACAGTTCCCAGCAATATCCTGTAGCTCTCTTCACTATAAAATCAGCTACAAACCTCCTTCAACCAAAGTCTATCTACAGGGCTGGGAATCAGACTCCCGCTGAACAGCAGTGTGATCCAGTTCTGGTTTCACTAGGAGTTTAATAAGACACACCTGAGCTTGTTAGCTAGACACACTGGGGGCTGATCAAGCTGGTAGCAGTAAAACCTGGACTGGATCACACTGCTGTGCAATAGGAGTCTGATTCCCACCCCTGAACACTCACTATATCGCACTCAGCCATTATCTAAAACGTGGCTCCGTAACCCTGGGCAATGCAATAAATACCATACCCTCACTACCACCGCCCGACCACTAGGGGTCGCTGCAGTCTGAAGCATAACAAGGTTTAGAACACAAGTTTCCAAACGAGGAGGCCCCCCCCCCCCATTCAGCCCATCTTGCTCGTTTGGATGTTAGTAGCTTATTGATCCCAGAATCTCATCAAGCAGCTTCTTGAAGGATCCCAGGGTGTCAGCTTCAACAACATTACTGGGGAGTTGGTTCCAGACCCTCACAATTCTCTGTGTAAAAAAGTGCCTCCTATTTTCTGTTCTGAATGCCCCTTTATCTAATTTGTGACCCCCTGGTCCTTGTTTCTTTTTTCAGGTTGTAAAAGTCCCCTGGGTCGACATTGTCTATACCTTCTAGGATTTTGAATGCTTGAATCAGATCACCGCGTAGTCTTCTTTGTTCAAGACTGAATAGATTCAATTCTTTTAGCCTGTCTGTATACGACATGCCTTTTAAACCCGGGATAATTCTGGTTGCTCTTCTTTGCACTCTTTTTAGAGCAACACAAACACAGCATTATACAAACGCAACAGCAACAGCGATTTAAAGACAGGTTCACAGTTAACGCAACATTATTGAAGTTCTCTTACGTCTTTTCTGACGTAACAGCCATCGTACGCGGTCCTGAAAGTGACGGTGCCGTCAGCCTGCGTCATCGCTTCGGTTTGACACGCAGACTGAACGTTGTTGACTTTCACCGCTTCTCCTAACAAATCTGGGATCACACAAAAAAACAATTAAAATAAATATATATTAAAAAGCGCTTCTTATGGTTTGTATTGTACCGTGTTTCTCTATTCTGCTTTAAGAAGGCCATTGATCCACCCGTGTCTCAATCACACCGAGAAACACGCAGCAAAATGACTTTAGTTTTGTTTTCTGTGAAACTAAAATTGGTCAAACCTTAAATCTGATGATCAAGCAGGACGTAGAAACGAGATAGCAACAAGTTAATGAGCCTTATTAAAAGCTACAATTAAATAAACAGGCTAGAGACTTTTACAACAAGCGTTCTGCGTTCCTTGGTATTTACATAAATAAAGCTGGGAGTCGCTTCTGCTTTGAAATAAAAACACACCGACTATTTAAAACGCCAAATTTAGTCGTTTAATAATAAACACATTAATAAAATCAATTTTATTAGGAACACAGCGTTTCTCAGATGCGATTGAGACTGGGTTAACAGGTATCAAATTATTACATTTTAGTTTGTAAAAGTCGGGGGGTACAAAGGCACAGACGAATTATAAGCCTCATCCCGATAATTATATAAAATAAAAGCCAGTAATCTTGTTTAAAATCATATTTTTGGACCATCCCCTTCCCCCTACAGCATTATAAAAACACATCTATGAAAGTGAAACGCGATAGGTTGAATACTTAAATAAACATGACCCACAATTTGTAGATTTTTTTTGTCATTTGTAATATAATTAAAATGTGAATTACATAAAAATAATAAAACCGATAACTCGACCCGACACCACGATACCTGTTGAAGGTTTTAAAAACCAGACAGGAATCGCAGATCGTGACGTCATCGACTAGGCGGGAAAAACGACCTCGCCAGCACGTGATTAGATTTGAAAAGAAATAAACCGGTGTTACCATGGCAACAAAATTTGAATTTACCCCCCCCCCCCCCCAAAAAAACACCGATTATGATAAACAGTAATAAAATACCAATTTACACAAAAAGACTTGGTAGAAAACGTTACTCTTTAGCAGTGGGCAGCAGTGTGGAGTAGCGGTCAGGGCTCTGGACTCTTGACCGGAGGGTCGTGGGTTCAATCCCAGGTGGGGGACACTGCTGCTGTACCCTTGAGCAAGGTACTTTACCTAGATTGCTCCAGTAAAAACCCAACTGTATAAATGGGGAATTGTATGTAAAAATAATGTGATATCTTGTGACAATTGTAAGTCGCCCTGGATAAGGGCATCTGCTAAGAAATTAATAATAATAATAATAATAATAATAATAATAATAATAAATAATAATAATTTCTCACCGACTACTTTGATCTTGGAGCGAATCCTTTGATAAAACACCGCTTATATTAATAATAATAATAATAATAATAATAAATTTCTCACCGACTACTTTGATCTTGGAGCGAATCCTTTGATAAAACACCGCTTATATTAATAATAATAATAATAATAATAATAATAATAATAATAATAATAAATTTCTCACCGACTACTTTGATCTTGGAGCGAATCCCTTGATAAAACACGGCTTGAATCCCGGTCTCCGTGCACGACACGTCCGGAGAGACCGGCTCCGCCGTTTTCAGCGACTTCACATACAAATCCGAATCGGTTTGGAGAAACGAATCCGCCCGACAACCGACCGACAAAATCAAACCAAGGAGACCGGCGTTCAGCAGCCGAATAAACCCGCAAGCGCCCGTCATGCTGAGAGCCAGCTCCACACCCGGGGTTCAAGATCAAAAGACGGTTTATTTAATAGTCCAGTGGTTTAATGGTTTAATATCACACAGTTCGGCTCTATTGCAATACAACGTTTTGATAAACCAGTATGTTGTTTTAAATACTATTTTACAGCGTCGAAGGAACTCGAAATAGAGGCGCTGCATTGCTTGGCTTTTTAATCTGTGTTGAAGGATCACAGGTGGGGCCCCAATAATTAGTCAATTATTCAATTAAACGCTAATTAATTACTTTTTAAAAATATTTTCATATATTGATATTATATAAAGTTTTCCAAATGCAGCCGATTTATATCAGCAGTGTGGAGTAGTGGTCAGGGCTCTGGACTCTTGACCGGAGGGTCGTGGGTTCAATCCCAGGTGGGGGACACTGCTGCTGTACCCTTGAGCAAGGTACTTTAACTAGATTGCTCCAGTAAAAACCCAACTGTATAAATGGGGAATTGTATGTAAAAATAATGTGATATCTTGTAACAATTGTAAGTCGCCCTGGATAAGAGCGTCTGCTAAGAAATAAATAATAATAATAATAATTATATATATATATATATATATATATATATATATATATATATATATATATATATATATATATATATATATATTAGCTCAAAGAGCCAGCTGTAGGATAGGCATGTATTATAAATCCTAAATTATATTATACAAAAGGAAAATTAAATATATATATATATATATATATATATATATATATATATATATATATAAAATCATAGCGGCACCCAAATAGTTAATAATTTTTAAAAAAAATTATTTATTTTATTTTATGAGAACGCGATTGGTTAAAAAAATAAATAAAAAAACGACCCCGCCTTTTCTTATTGGCTAGAAAACACAAAAAAAAAAAAAAAAAAAAAGAATTGTCACGCTAACTCCTGATTGGGTAAACCGCCTGCGTCAGCATTTCAAGCATTTTTTCCGATTGGATGACTATTTTGACAACAAAAGACTGTTCGCGAATCCCGATTGGCTTACGGATCTGGTAACATTCTGATTGGCGTACGGCCGGTCACGGCGTGGCAGACTCGGCTTCTGATTGGTCTACTCGTCGACTGTTTTCTGGGCGGAGTCAATAGCCGGTTCTTTCCGTGAAAACTCGTCGTTCAAAGTACAAGGTTAAAAATTTCGCTGAATAATTATATAAATATTATTAAAATACAAAATGTTACAACCGTAGGATGCATGAGCACCAAACCGTGCCTTTTTGTTGAATATTTTCTTAGTGTTTCGTTATATTTGTTCATGTGTATGCTTGTATTTCCTAGCTGTAGTTAAATAAGACTAGAAATAATATTATTGTAATGCGATGTGTCGTTGAGGTGTGTTTTTATACATATAGATATCTATCGGTAACTGTACTACTAAAAATTACACTAAAATAAATATGACGTTTACTGCCCTTGTATTTAAAATCCATTCTCTCACCTCTTATTAGCTTTATTAACAGTATCGCTGGTCCCTCCCTTTAAAGGAGCGCTGACCATCTTTAAAATCCATTCTCTCACCTCTTATTAGCTTTATTAACAGTATCGCTGGCCCCTCCCTTTAAAGGAGCGCTGAACATCTTTAAAATCCATTCTCTCACCTCTTATTAGCTTTATTAACAGTATCGCTGGTCCCTCCCTTTAAAGGAGCGCTGACCATCTTTAAAATCCATTCTCTCACCTCTTATTAGCTTTATTAACAGTATCGCTGGTCCTTCCCTTTAAAGGAGCGCTGACCATCTTTAAAATCCATTCTCTCACCTCTTATTAGCTTTATTAACAGTATCGCTGGTCCCTCCCTTTAAAGGAGCGCTGACCATCTTTAAAATCCATTCTCTCACCTCTTATTAGCTTTATTAACAGTATCGCTGGTCCCTCCCTTTAAAGGAGCGCTGACCATCTTTAAAATCCATTCTCTCACCTCTTATTAGCTTTATTAACAGTATCGCTGGTCCCTCCCTTTAAAGGAGCGCTGACCATCTTTAAAATCCATTCTCTCACCTCTTATTAGCTTTATTAACAGTATCGCTGGTCCCTCCCTTTAAAGGAGCGCTGACCATCTTTAAAATACATTCTCTCACCTCTTATTAGCTTTACTAACAGTATCGCTGGCCCCTCCCTTTAAAGGAGCGCTGACCATCTTTAAAATCCATTCTCTCACCTCTTATTAGCTTTATTAACAGTATCGCTGGTCCTTCCCTTTAAAGGAGCGCTGACCATCTTTAAAATCCATTCTCTCACCTCTTATTAGCTTTATTAACAGTATCGCTGGCCCCTCCCTTTAAAGGAGCGCTGACCATCTTTAAAATCCATTCTCTCACCTCTTATTAGCTTTATTAACAGTATCGCTGGTCCCTCCCTTTAAAGGAGCGCTGACCATCTTTAAAATCCATTCTCTCACCTCTTATTAGCTTTATTAACAGTATCGCTGGCCCCTCCCTTTAAAGGAGCGCTGACCATCTTTAAAATCCATTCTCTCACCTCTTATTAGCTTTATTAACAGGATCGCTGGTCCCTCCCTTTAAAGGAGCGCTGACCATCTTTAAAATCCATTCTCTCACCTCTTATTAGCTTTATTAACAGTATCGCTGGTCCCTCCCTTTAGAGGAGCGCTGACCATCTTTAAAATCCATTCTCTCACCTCTTATTAGCTTTATTAACAGTATCGCTGGCCCCTCCCTTTAAAGGAGCGCTGACCATCTTTAAAATCCATTCTCTCACCTCTTATTAGCTTTATTAACAGTATCGCTGGCCCCTCCCTTTAAAGGAGCGCTGACCATCTTTAAAATCCATTCTCTCATCTCTTATTAGCTTATTAACAGTATCGCTGGCCCCTCCCTTTAAAGGAGCGCTGACCATCTTTAAAATCCATTCTCTCACCTCTTATTAGCTTTATTAACAGGATCACTGGCCCCTCCCTTTAAAGGAGCGCTGACCATCTTTAAAATCCATTCTCTCGCCTCTTATTAGCTTTATTAACAGTATCGCTGGTCCCTCCCTTTAAAGGAGCGCTGACCATCTTTAAAATCCATTCTCTCACCTCTTATTAGCTTTATTAACAGTATCGCTGGTCCTTCCCTTTAAAGGAGCGCTGACCATCTTTAAAATCCATTCTCTCACCTCTTATTGCATTATCACTATCAATGTTACTTCTAGGGGAGCAGTAATCATAAATTCAATTCAAAATCAATAGTAAATTAATGATTTTTTTTTTTTTTCAACAGAAGATCAGATAATGTTCCAGCTGGCCAGACGTTTATCAATCTCGTCTATGGGCCAGAAAGGTTATTATTATTATTATTATTATTATTATTATTATTATTATTATTATTATTATTATTATTATTATTATTATTATTATTATTATTAAAGAGTTGTTCAGCTGAGGCTTTTTCTCCAAAGCGACTTCCAGAGACTAGGGGGGTGAACTCTGCATCATCAACAACTGCTGCTGCTGCTGCTGCAGAGTCACTTCCAATAGGAGCTCGTTTGTTTGACGTCTCATCCGAAGGACGGAGCACAAGGAGGTGAAGCGACTCGCTCAGGGTCACGCACACACACACACACACACACACACACACACACACACACAGACACACAGGGAGTCAGTGGCTGCTGCAGAGTCACTTCCAATAGGAGCTCGTTTGTTTGACGTCTCATCCGAAGGACGGAGCACAAGGAGGTGAAGCGACTCGCTCAGGGTCACGCACACACGCACGCACACACACACACACACACACAGGGAGTCAGTGGCTGAGCCGGGATTTGAACCTCCTGTTATCGAGACCCCCTTTTCTCTAACCTGCTTTGACCACACAGCCTCACTCATTATCTTAGCACTATTTCCCACAGAGAAGGGAATATGACCTGGGACTCAGCGGTCGCTGATGAAATAAGTGTGCAGTTGTGAAAGAAACACCTAGTTTGTGATTTTTTAATTTTTTTAAAACACGTCTGGTAACTGAAGGAATTTCTCAGTTTCTTTGCCTTGTTTTCTGATAATCTGCCGCACTCTCTCGGTCACCCCAGCCCCAGGGCCTTGTGGGTCGCTGGCTGAATAAGGGGGTGGCTTTTAAATTGAAAACAAAAACACTTTTTTTTTTTTTTTTTTTTTTTTAAAGTCACAGAACTGCGATTTCCTGTCCCATGGGGCCACATCGCCGCCAAGTCCTGGGGTCCTCGTGAGGGGCGTCCGGTTCTGTGCCTGCATGGCTGGTTGGACAACGCCAACTCTTTCGACAGGCTAATACCACTGCTACCTCAAGGTAAAAGGGGGTGAGTTTGGGGTCCTTGGGAATCAGACTCCCGCTGCACAGCAGTGTGATCCAGTCCTGGTTTCACTAGGAGTTTAATAATAAGACACACCTGAGCTTGTTAGCTAGACACACTGGGGGCTGATCAAGCTGGTAGCAGTAAAACCTGGACTGGATCACACTGCTGTGGGACAGGAGTCTGATTCCCAGCCCTGATCTCTCTGTCTAAATATCCCACAGTTCCCAGCAATATCCTGTAGCTCTCTTCACTATAAAATCAGCTACAAACCTCCTTCAACCAAAGTCTATCTACAGGGCTGGGAATCAGACTCCCGCTGCACAGCAGTGTGATCCAGTCCTGGTTTCTCTAGGAGTTTAATAATAAGACACACCTGAGCTTGTTAGCTAGACACACTGGGGGCTGATCAAGCTGGTAGCAGTAAAACCTGGACTGGATCACACTGCTGTGCGATAGGAGTCTGATTCCCAGCCCTGATCTCTCTGTCTAAATATCCCACAGTTCCCACCAATGTCCTGTAGCTCTCTTCACTATAAAATCAGCTACAAACCTCCTTCAACCAAAGTCTATCTACAGGGCTGGGAATCAGACTCCCGCTGCACAGCAGTGTGATCCAGTCCTGGTTTCACTGGGAGTTTAATAATAAGACACACCTGAGCTTGTCAGCTAGACACACTGGGGGCTGATCAAGCTGGTAGCAGTAAAACCTGGACTGGATCACACTGCTGTGGGATAGGAGTCTGATTCCCATCCCTGTGACTCATATTAATTGTAACAGTGATTATAATATAATCGCTCTTGTGGTTTCAGAATGCCGTTGTCTAGCAATAGATTTCCCAGGACATGGACTCTCATCACACAGATCTCCTGGAGCCCATTACAGCTTCCCAGCCTATGTGAACGACGTTCTCAGAGTAGCTAAAGGTAAAAAATAACACCTTCAAAGGGGTGTGGGGACTGAATCACCTGCCATAGCACTGTCAATACGGGGAGCAAAAGAACACTGCCGAAGGCACTAGAGCCCCAAACTACAGCTAGTCTGCTTGATACATACATTATATATATATATATGCAAATATATTTGCATATGTTTTTCTTATGTTTCAGCGTTAGAATGGAAGACGTTTTCAATTCTGGGTCACAGCATGGGTAAGCAAATCCGATCAATAATCATTTCGACTGATTACTTCGCTGTTTATTATTACCTGTTAATATCTGTCTCTCGCGGGTTTGGGTGATGATCGGGCTATATCTCGAGATTCATAGTCATTTATTTTCCATTTAGGTGGCAACGTGGCTTGTTTGGTGAGTATACTGTTAATGTGACTTCCTTGCAATGCTTCCCTGTGCTTTACCAGACCTGTATGTGCTTTACAATGCTTCCCTATGCTTTACCACACCTCTCTGTACTTTACAATGCTTCCCTATGCTTTACCACACCTCTCTGTGCTTTACAATGCTTCCCTATGCTTTACCAGACCTCTCTGTGCTTTACAATGCTTCCCTATGCTTTACCAGACCTCTCTGTGCTTCACAATGCTTCCCTATGCTTTACCAGACCTCTCTGTGCTTTACAATGCTTCCCTATGCTTTACCAGACCTCTCTGTGCTTTACAATGCTTCCCTATGCTTTACCACACCTCTCTGTGCTTTACAATGCTTCCCTATGCTTTACCAGACCTCTCTGTGCTTTACAATGCTTCCCTATGCTTTACCAGACCTCTCTGTGCTTTACAATGCTTCCCTATGCTTTACCAGACCTCTCTGTGCTTTACAATGCTTCCCTATGCTTTACCAGACCTCTCTGTGCTTTACAATGCTTCCCTGTGCTTTACCAGACCTCTGTGCTTTACAATGCTTCCCTATGCTTTACCAGACCTCTCTGTGCTTTACAATGCTTCCCTATGCTTTACCAGACCTCTCTGTGCTTTACAATACTTCCCTATGCTTTACCAGACCTCTCTGTGCTTTACAATGCTTCCCTATGCTTTACCAGACCTCTCTGTGCTTTACAATGCTTCCCTATGCTTTACCAGACCTCTCTGTGCTTTACAATGCTTCCCTATGCTTTACCAGACCTCTCTGTGCTTTACAATGCTTCCCTATGCTTTACCAGACCTCTCTGTTACAGCGGGACTCTGTTATCAGGGCTGGTTTCCCCTGTTTCATTCCCTTGTTGGTTTGTATTGCAGTTCAGTGCGCTGTTTCCAGAGATGGTGGATAAGCTGGTCATACTGGATGCCTACGGATTCTTACCCACAGAGGCTGTAAGCTCGTGTGTGTGATGCGGTGATCGCTGGGTACTAACATTGCTGGGATGCTTATCAAAATTATCCATTCCTCTCCCTCCTGCCCTCTTCCTCTCTCCCCTCTCCCTTTTCATCTCTCCCCTCTCCTCCTCACTCTCTCCTCTTTCTTCCTCTCCCCTCCCCTCTCTTTTCCTCTCCCCTCCTCTCTCCCTCCCCTCTCCCTTTTCATCTCTCCTCTCCTCTCTCACCCCTTTCATCTCTCCCCTCCTCCTCTCCTCTTCCTCTCCTCTTCCTCTCTCCCCTCTTTTCATCTCCCCTCTTTTCATCTCTCCTCTCCCTCCCCTCTCCCTTTTCATCTCTCCTATCCTTTTTTTCCTCCTCCTCTTTCTCCCTTTTCATCTCTCCTCTCACCCCTCTTTCATCTCTCCCCTCCTCCTCTCCTCTTTCTCTCCTCTTCCTCTCTCCCCTCTTTTCATCTCTCCTCTCCCCCTCCTCTCCCCTCTTCATCTCTTCCCCTCCTCTTCTCTCCCCTCTTCTCTCTCCTCTCCCCCCTCCTCATCTCCCCCCTCCTCTCCTCTCTCCCCCTCTCCCGTCTTCATCTCTCCTCTCCTCCCCCCCTCACTCTCCTCTCCTCCTCCCCTCCTCTCTCAGGATGAAATCCCCCGGCTGGTTCGTAAAGGAATGGAGGAGATGTTGGGGTACGAGAGCGAGGCGAGGCCAGGGAAAGTCTACCCCCCCGAGGAGGCGTGTCAGAGGTCAGAGGTCCGGGTGGGCGGGGCTAGTGTGTCTGTCTGTCTCGCTGACAGTTTCACACACCTCTCGAGACGCGCTTGTCCGACTGGGATGAAACTCGCTCGGGATCTTCTTCAGCTCACAAGATGTTGAGCAAGCTGTCCCTGTCTCTCAGTGTCTCAGCGTGTGTGTGTGTGTTTCAATCGTTCAGTGTCTCAGCGTGTGTGTGTGTGTTTCAATCTTTCAGTGTGTGTGTGTTTCAGTGTCTCAGTGTGTCTCTCTGTGTTTTTGTGTTTCAGTCTCTCAGTGTGTCTGTGTGTATCTCAGTGTGTGTCTCAGTGTCTCTGTGTGTGTGTGTTTCAGTGTCTCAGTGTGTCTGTGTGTATCTCAGTGTGTCTCAGTGTCTCTGTGTGTGTGTGTTTCAGTGTCTCAGTGTGTCTCTGTTTCTGTGTTTCAGTGTCTCAGTGTGTCTGTGTGTATCTCAGTGTGTGTCTCAGTGTCTCTGTGTGTGTGTTTCAGTGTCTCAGTGTCTCTGTGTGTGTGTGTGTGTGTGTGTGTTTCAGTGTATCTCAGTCTCTGTGTGTGTGTGTGTGTTTCAGTGTCTCAGTGTGTCTGTGTGTATCTCAGTGTGTCTCAGTGTCTCTGTGTGTGTGTGTTTCAGTGTCTCAGTGTGTCTCTGTTTCTGTGTTTCAGTGTCTCAGTGTGTCTGTGTGTATCTCAGTGTGTGTCTCAGTGTCTCTGTGTGTGTGTTTCAGTGTCTCAGTGTCTCTGTGTGTGTGTGTGTGTGTGTGTGTTTCAGTGTATCTCAGTGTCTCAGTGTGTGTTTCATTGTCTCAGTCTCTCTCTCTCTCTGTTTCAGTGTCTCTCTCTCTCTCTCTCTGTGTGTTTCAGTGTCTCTCTCTCTCTCTCTCTCTCTCTGTGTTTCAGTGTCTCTCTCTCTCTGTGTCTCAGTGTCTCTCTCTCTCTCTCTCTGTGTTTGTGTTTCAGGCTCCTCTCTGCTAACTCCTCCCTGTGTGAGGAATCAGCTCTCATCCTGCTGCAGAGAGGCAGCACCGAGGTGCCCGGAGGTGAGAGAGAGTGTGTGTGTGCGTGTGTGTGTGTATCACAGTGTGTGTGTGTGTGTGCGTCACAGTGTGTGTGTGTGTGTCACAGTGTGTCCGTGTGTGTGTGTGTATCACAGTGTGTGTGTGCGTGTGTCAGTGTGTGTGCGTGTGTTTTATTTTGTAATAAGCTTGTGTTTTTATTTTCTGATGATTTTTCTTCTCTCTCTCTCTCAGGGCTTGTATTTAACCGTGATTTCCGACTTAACCTGGTGAGGGCGACAAAGACCTGCATCCTCACAGCAGTCTCTATAGAGACTATACAGACCTGCATCCTCACAGCAGTCTCTATAGAGACTATACAGACCTGCATCCTCACAGCAGTCTCTATAGAGTCTATACAGACCTGCATCCTCACAGCAGTCTCTATAGAGACTATACAGACCTGCATCCTCACAGCAGTCTCTATAGAGTCTATACAGACCTGCATCCTCACAGCAGTCTCTATAGAGACTATACAGACCTGCATCCTCACAGCAGTCTCTATAGAGTCTATACAGACCTGCATCCTCACAGCAGTCTCTATAGAGACCATACAGACCTGCATCCTCACAGCAGTCTCTATAGAGTCTATACAGACCTGCATCCTCACAGCAGTCTCTATAGAGACCATACAGACCTGCATCCTCACAGCAGTCTCTATAGAGACTATACAGATCTGTTATAGAGTCTATACACACACCTGTATCCTCACAGCAGTCTCTATAGTGTCTATACAGACCTGCATCCTCACAGCAGTCTCTATAGAGTCTATACAGACCTGCATCCTCACAGCAGTCTCTATAGAGACTATACAGACCTGCATCCTCACAGCAGTCTCTATAGAGTCTATACACACACCTGTATCCTCACAGCAGTCTCTATAGAGACTATACAGACCTGCATCCTCACAGCAGTCTCTATAGTCTATACAGACCTGCATCCTCACAGCAGTCTCTATAGAGTCTATACAGACCTGTTATAGAGTCTATACACACACCTGTATCCTCACAGCAGTCTCTATAGAGACTATACAGACCTGCATCCTCACAGCAGTCTCTATAGAGACTATACAGACCTGCATCCTCACAGCAGTCTCTATAGAGACTATACAGATCTGCATCCTCACAGCAGTCTCTATAGTCTATACAGACCTGCATCCTCACAGCAGTCTCTATAGTCTATACAGACCTGTTATAGAGTCTATACACACACCTGTATCCTCACAGCAGTCTCTATAGAGTCTATACAGACCTGCATCCTCACAGCAGTCTCTATAGAGACTATACAGACCTGCATCCTCACAGCAGTCTCTATAGAGACTATACAGACCTGCATCCTCACAGCAGTCTCTATAGAGTCTATACACACACCTGTATCCTCACAGCAGTCCCTATAGAGTCTATACAGACCTGTTATAGAGTCTATACACACACCTGTATCCTCACAGCAGTCTCTATAGTCTCTATACAGTCTCTACAGCAGTCTCTATACAGTCTCTCTAGCAGTCTCTAGTCTCTACAGTCTCTATAGTCTCTACAGCAGTCTCCAGTCTCTATACAGTCTCTCTAGCAGTCTCTAGTCTCTACAGTCTCTATAGTCTCTACAGCAGTCTCCAGTCTCTATACAGTCTCTCTAGCAGTCTCTAGTCTCTACAGTCTCTATAGTCTCTACAGCAGTCTCCAGTCTCTATACAGTCTCTACAGCAGTATCTAGTCTCTCTAGCAGTCTCTAGTCTCTACAGTCTCTATAGTCTCTACAGCAGTCTCCAGTCTCTACAGCAGTCTCTATACAGTCTCTCTAGCAGTCTTTAGTCTCTACAGTCTCTATAGTCTCTACAGCAGTCTCCAGTCTCTATACAGTCTCTACAGCAGTCTCTATACAGTCTCTCTAGCAGTCTTTAGTCTCTACAGTCTCTATAGTCTCTACAGCAGTCTCCAGTCTCTATACAGTCTCTACAGCAGTCTCTATACAGTCTCTCTAGCAGTCTCCAGTCTCTACAGCAGTCTCTATATCAATGTATTTCTTATATTCACAGACAAACATCGCGAGGGTAACTCTAGAGCAGAGCCTGCAGTTACAGAAGAGAATCACCGCCAGTGTCCTCATTGTGCTGTGAGTCTAGAACAGTCTAGAACATCTGTATTTTTCTAGAAATGTATGATTTATTTTTTCTACCTGATCTTTTAGTGCCGTGTCACTTTTCTATGTTGCGCGAGAATGATCGGATTGTGGGGGTGCAGGGGGGTGTCTGTCTGTCTGTCTCTCTCCGTCCATCTGTCTGTCTGTCTGTCCGTCTGTCTGGGCCTCCGTCTGTCTGTCTGTCTGTCTGCACCTCCGTCTGTCTGTCTGTCTGTCTGCACCTCCGTCTGTCCCTCCGTCCGTCTGTCTGTACCTCCGTCTGTCTGTCTGTCTCTCTCCGTCCGTCTGTCTGTCTGTACCTCCGTCTGTCTGTCTGTCTGTCTGTCTGTCCCTCCGTCCGTCTGTCTGTACCTCCGTCTGTCTGTCTGTCTGTACCTCCGTCTGTCTGTCTGTCTCTCTCCGTCCGTCTGTCTGTCTGCACCTCCGTCTGTCTGTTTGTCTGTCCGTCTGTCTCTCTCTCCGTCCGTCTGTCTGCGTGTCTCATTATTGCCTCTCTCTGTTTGAAGCTCTTCTTCTGTTGTCAGGAAGCTCTCTGATTCTTATCCCTGTTCTGTTTGTGAACGCGCTGCCGTGGCGACGGGGGGTGATGATGTCACCGATGATGTCACCGACAGGCCGGTTGACATTTTTTTTTTTTTTTCTCTCAGGGCCGAGGAGGGAATTCCGAAAAACGCAATATTGAACCCGGATAAGCTGCTGCAGGGATTTCGAGACTCGCTCGGAGAGGTACAGCAGGGGGTGGTTATAGTATTTGATTACGATTGTAAGTCGCCCTGGATAAGGGCGTCTGCTAAGAAATAAATAATAGCTGTTGCATTTAAAAAAAAAAAAAAGTAATAATTTAAAACTATTATTTTCCTCTTAATCTCATACTGTGGCGTTTGCAGCCGTCTGAAGCGACAAATACAGAGACAGCGAAGTGCAGTAAAGTGTAGTAAAGTTATTTCGTCTTATTTTCATCTCTGTAGTGACCGGCCGGCCACTAGAACTATTTTAAATCTCTCTCTCTCTCTCTCTCCCCCCGCTCTTTCTTTCTCTCCTGACCCTCCTCCTCTCCCCCTCTCTCCGTGTCTCTCTCCTCCCTCTCCGTCTCTCTCCCTCCCCCCTTCCTCCTCTCTCCATCTCTCTCCCTCCCCCTTCCTCCTCTCTCTCCGCTCTCCCTCTCCTCTCCCTGTCTCCCTCTCTATCTCCCTCTCCTCCCTCTGTCTCCTCTCTCTGCTCTCCCTGTCTCCCTCTCCCTCTCTCCCCCTATCACCTCCTCTCCTCCCTCTCCTCTCCTCTCTTCCCTCCCCTCTCTCCGCTCTCCCTCCCCTCTCTCCGCTCTCCCTCTCTCTCAGTCTCATTTCCGTTTGGAGTCAGTTCCAGGGAACCACCACGTGCATCTCAACCAGCCCGAGAAAGTGTCCCCGATCGTGGGGAGATTCCTGAGCAGCCCTGCATGGAGCTCCAGCATCGAAAGCGCTGCCAAACTGTGACCCCGCTGAGACCCCAGAACCAGAACCAGACCCCGCTGAGACCCCAGAACCAGAACCAGACCCCGCTGAGACCCCAGAACCAGAACCAGACCCCGCTACAGACCCCAGAACCAGAACCAGACCCCGCTGAGACCCCAGAACCAGAACCAGACCCCGCTGAGACCCCAGAACCAGAACCAGACCCCGCTGAGACCCCAGAACCAGAACCAGACCCCGCTGAGACCCCAGAACCAGAACCAGACCCCGCTACAGACCCCAGAACCAGAACCAGACCCCGCTGAGACCCCAGAACCAGAACCAGACCCCGCTGAGACCCCAGAACCAGAACCAGACCCCGCTGAGACCCCAGAACCAGAACCAGACCCCGCTGACACCCCAGAACCAGGGCTGAGGAGAAGACTCCCACTGCACAGAGAGACACACACACACACAGAGAGACACACAGAGAGACACAGAGAGAGAGAGACAGAGACACATGCACACACAGAGACACAGAGAGAGAGAGAGAGACAGACAGACAGACAGACAGAGCCCCACAATCCTGTTCGGTTTGACGCTACAGTATAATATAGAATCCCTTCTTCTTGGGGTCTGTGTTAGTTTACTACATTCTGAAAAGAGTTTAGTGTCATTAAAGCTGCAGACAGACAGACAGACAGACAGAGCCCCACAATCCTGTTCAGTTTGACGCTACAGTATAATATAGAATCCCTTCTTCTTGGGGTCTGTGTTAGTTTACTACATTCTGAAAAGAGTTTAGTGTCATTAAAGCTGCAGACAGACAGACAGACAGACGGAGGGACAGACAGACAGACAGACAGACAGACAGACAGAGCCCCACAATCCTGTTCGGTTTGACGCTACAGTATAATATAGAATCCCTTCTTCCAAAAATGAACAACATTAGAAAAACACTTGACTCTTTTTTCAGGCTTTGATACTCAAACAAAAACTTGAACAGAAAAATTGGGTCTAAATTTGTCTATTTATTATTGACAATAAAATAAAGAAATAGACTTCTGACAGCAAAACTACACAAGAGTTTGTTTGTGTTTTAAAAAAAAAACAATTGCATTTTGTGTTTTTAATATTATTATTGTTACAGTAATTAATCATCACGTACGACAATGAAACATGACATTATAAGGGACTGTGTGGACGACGGTGTCATAGAAATTTGTAAGGGGGGGGGGCGAGGGGGTTACCGAGGGTTACCAAGCGTTGCCGTGGGTTACGGAGCCACGCTGTCGATGCTGAATCGCTGGGATCCTTCGAGACCCGACTTGACAAAGTTCTGAGATCCATCAGCTGCAGGACGAGCTCTGAGGGGCTGAACGGAGACCCCTCTCCCCTCTCCCTCAGTAAGGTTTCAATTTCCTCTCCTCTCCTCCCCCCTCTCTCAGTAAGGTTTCAATTTCCTCTCCTCTGTCCTCCCATCTCTCCTCTCCTCTCCTCTCCTCCTCCCCTCTCTCTCCTCTCCCCTCCTCTCAGTAAGGTTTGAATTTCCTCTCTGTCCTCCCCTCTCTCCTCTCTCTCCTCCCCTCTCTCTCCTCTCCCCCCTCCCTCAGTAAGGTTTCAATTTCCTCTGCTCTCTCTCCCCCTCTCCTCTCCTCTCTCAGTAAGGTTTGAATCTCCCCTCTCCTCTCTCCTCCTCTCCTCTCCTCTCTCAGTAAGGTTTGAATCTCCCCTCTCCTCTCCTCTCTCCTCCTCTCCTCTCCTCTCCTCTCTCAGTAAGGTTTGAATTTCCTCTGCTCTCTCTCCCCCTCTCCTCCCCTCTCCTCTCCTAGTAAGGTTTGAATCTCCCCTCCCCTCTCCTCCTCTCCTCCCCTCTCCTCTCCTCTCTCTCAGTAAGGTTTGAATCTCCCCTCCCCTCCCCTCCCCTCTCTCCTCTCCTCTCCTCCTCTCTCAGTAAGGTTTGAATTTCCTCTGCTCTCTCTCTCCCCCTCTCCTCCCCTCTCCTCTCCTAGTAAGGTTTGAATCTCCCCTCTCCTCCTCTCCTCCCCTCTCCTCTCCTCTCTCTCAGTAAGGTTTGAATCTCCCCTCCCCTCCCCTCTCTCCTCTCCTCCTCTCTCAGTAAGGTTTGAATTTCCTCTGCTCTCTCATCATCGCGATCCTCTGCTTGTCTTCTTCAAACTTCTTCCTCAGCTCTGCGATGTCTGTAAAAAATTTTTAAAAAATACAAATAAAACCGACACACACCTGAGCTTGTTAGCTAGACACACTGGGGGCTGATCAAGCTGGTAGCAGTAAAACCTGGACTGGATCACACTGCTGTGCGATAGGAGTCTGATTCCCATCCCTGATCTCTCTGTCTAAATATCCCACAGTTCCCAGCAATATCCTGTAGCTCTCTTCACTATAAAATCAGCTACAAACCTCCTTCAACCAAAGTCTATCTACAGGGCTGGGAATCAGACTCCCGCTGCACAGCAGTGTGATCCAGTCCTGGTTTCACTAGGAGTTTAATAATAAGACACACCTGAGCTTGTTAGCTAGACACACTGGGGGCTGATCAAGCTGGTAGCAGTAAAACCTGGACTGGATCACACTGCTGTGCCATAGGAGTCTATTTCCATGCAGGCCAGTTTCACTGGGTGTTAAGGGCTGGTTTCACTGGGTGTTAAGGGCTGGTTTCACTGGGTGTTAAAGGCTGGCTTCACTGGGTGTTAAGGGCTGGTTTCACTGGGTGTTAAGGGCTGGTTTCACTGGGTGTTAAAGGGTGGCTTCACTGGGTGTTAAAGGCTGGTTTCATTGGGTGTTAAAGGCTGGTTTCACTGGGTGTTAAAGGCTGGCTCCACTGGGTGTTAAAGGCTGGCTTCACTGGGTGTTAAGGGCTGGTTTCACTAGGTGTTAAAGGCTGGCTTCACGGGGTGTTAAAGGCTGGTTTCACTGGGTGTTAAAGGCTGGTTTCATTGGGTGTTAAAGGCTGGTTTCACTGGGTGTTAAAGGCTGGCTTCACTGGGTGTTAAAGGCTGGCTTCACTGGGTGTTAAAGGCTGGCTTCACTGGATGTTAAGGGCTGGTTTCACTGGGTGTTAAGGGCTGGCTTCACTGGGTGTTAAAGGCTGGTTTCACTGGGTGTTAAAGGCTGGTTTCACTGGGTGTTAAGGGTTGGTTTCACTGGGTGTTAAGGGCTGGCTTCACTGGGTGTTAAGGGCTGGCTTCACTGGGTGTTAAGGGCTGGTTTCACTGGATGTTAAGGGCTGGTTTCACTGGGTGTTAAGGGCTGGCTTCACTGGGTGTTAAAGGCTGGTTTCACTGGGTGTTAAAGGCTGGTTTCACTGGGTGTTAAGGGCTGGTTTCACTGGGTGTTAAGGGCTGGTTTCACTGGGTGTTAAGGGCTGGCTTCACTGGGTGTTAAGGGCTGGCTTCACTGGGTGTTAAGGGCTGGTTTCACTGGGTGTTAAGGGCTGGCTTCACTGGGTGTTAAGGGCTGGCTTCACTGGGTGTTAAGGGCTGGTTTCACTGGGTGTTAAGGGCTGGTTTCACTGGGTGTTAAGGGCTGGCTTCACTGGGTGTTAAGGGCTGGTTTCACTGGGTGTTAAAGGCTGGTTTCACTGGGTGTTAAGGGCTGGTTTCACTGGGTGTTAAAGGCTGGTTTCACTCACGCTCTCTCTTGCTCTCTCGGTGCTGCCAGGTGTAGAAGTTGAGCAGCTCTTTCTTGGCTCTCCTCCGACGCTCCGCCTCCACGGCTCTCAGATTGGCCGCCTCGGTTCGGGGGAGGGCCGGGCGACGCCCCCCTCGAGTCACCTTCACCCAGCCCTCCCCGTCCGGGACCCCGTCTCCCTCCGCGAGGCGAGCGGACTCCTGAGAGAGAGAGGGGGAGAGGGTTAATATAGAGACACACAGACAGACACACAGACACACACACACACACACTCACACACACACACACACGCACACACACACACACACACACACACACACACACACACACACACACACACACACACACACTCCTCCTCGCTCCTCACCTCCGCCACTCTCTTGTCGTGAGCCTGCATGAAAGCATCAACCTCAGCCTGCAGTTCATCAGCCTGCAGAAGGGAGGCGCTGCTGTACTGTGACACCCACCCTGCAGAAACACAGATTCAAAAACACACTCTGAAACTGATCTGTGAATACCTCTGCTCCTGTCAGGTCTGTGAAGAGCCTGTACACTGAAGTGAACTTCAACTGAGAGAGGGGGAGAGGGGGAGAGAGGGGGAGAGGAGAGAGGAGAGGGGGGGAGAGAGAGAGAGAGTGAGGGGGGAGAGAGAGATACAGAGAGGAGATAGACAGACAGAGAAATAGAGAGAGAGATACACAGAGAGAGATAGAGAGAGAGATAGAGAGATAGACAGAGAGAGACAGGCAGAAATACACAGAGACAAAGAGAGAGAGTCAGACAGTAGTATTACTACAGGGCTGGGAATCAGACTCCTATCGCACAGCAGTGTGATCCAGTCCAGGTTTTACTGCTACCAGCTTGATCAGCCCCCAGTGTGTCTAGCTAACAAGCTCAGGGGTGTCTGATTATTAAACTCCCAGTGAAACCAGGACTGGATCACACTGCTGTGCAGCGGGAGTCTGATTCCCAGCCCTGTAGATAGACTTTGGTTGAAGGAGGTAACAGGTAGCTACGATCACATTAAGACCCTCCCCCTCTCCCGTCACTCACTCTGCAGGCCTGTTTTGATTGGTTGTTTCTCCGTCGACAGAACAATGGCTTCTTTCGGTCTCAGTTTTTTGGCCGCTGTCACACTGGAGGCTTTTTTAAAAACCACGTAAGCCACGAGGAACCCCTGTTCAAAAAATACAAAACATTCACACTGAAGACACTGAGAGAGAAGACACTGAGAGAGACTTCTAGTGGAAACGTTTGCCATTGAATTTACACTGAAGACACTGAGAGAGACTTCTAGTGGAAACGTTTGCCATTGAATTTACACTGAAGACGCTGAGAGAGACTTCTAGTGGAAACGTTTGCCATTGAATTTACACTGAAGACGCTGAGAGAGACTTCTAGTGGAAACGTTTGCCATTGAATTCACACTGAAGACGCTGAGAGAGACTTCTAGAGGAAACGTTTGCCATTGAATTTACACTGAAGACGCTGAGAAAGACTTCTAGTGGAAACGTTTGCCATTGAATTTACACTGAAGACGCTGAGAAAGACTTCTCGTGGAAACGTTTGCCATTGAATTTACACTGAAGACGCTGAGAGAGACTTCTAGTGGAAACGTTTGCCATTGAATTTACACTGAAGACGCTGAGAGAGACTTCTAGTGGAAACGTTTGCCGTTGAATTTACACTGAAGACGCTGAGAGAGACTTCTAGTGGAAACGTTTGCCATTGAATTTACACTGAAGACGCTGAGAGAGACTTCTAGTGGAAACGTTTGCCATTGAATTTACACTGAAGACGCTGAGAGAGACTTCTAGAGGAAACGTTTGCCATTGAATTTACACTGAAGACGCTGAGAAAGACTTCTAGTGGAAACGTTTGCCATTGAATTCACACTGAAGACACTGAGAAAGACTTCTAGTGGAAACGTTTGCCATTGAATTTACACTGAAGATGCTGAGAGAGACTTCTAGTGGAAACGTTTGCCGTTGAATTTACACTGAAGACGCTGAGAGAGACTTCTAGAGGAAACGTTTGCCATTGAATTTACACTGAAGACGCTGAGAAAGACTTTTAGTGGAAACGTTTGCTGTTGAATTGGTATTTTTTCACACCTTGCTGCTCTGGGTTCTGAAGTGTTTGGAAGGTGCTGGTTCTGGTTCTGGTTCCTCTTCTGGGCCGGGCTTCTCCTTCAGTTCTATGGACTGGATCAGACCGCAGGGGGACAGAATTCGGTACAAACATTCCTGAGGGGAAAAAAAAAAAAAAAGTGGAGTTTTGAAAGACACACATAGTTAGAGCAAAATATTTTGAAAAACAAATTTTAACATTACAGGAGGGTGTGTGATCCCAGCGGGTTCGTGAAAAGGGGTCTCGATAACAGGAGGTTCAAATCCCGGCTCAGCCACTGACTCCCTGTGTGTGCGTGTGTGTGTGTGTGTGTGTGTGTGTGTGCGTGTGTGTGTGCGTGCGTGTGCGTGTGTGTGTGTGTGTGTGTGTGTGTATGTGTGACCCTGAGCGAGTCGCTTCACCTCCTTGCGCTCCGTCCTTCGGATGAGACGTCAAACAAACGAGCTCCTATTGGAAGTGACTCTGCAGCAGCAGCAGCAGCAGTTGATGATGCAGAGTTCACCCCCCTAGTCTCTGGAAGTCGCTTTGGAGAAAAAGCCTCCGCTGAACGACTCGTTAATAATAATAATAATAATAATAATAATAATAATAATAATAATAATAATAATGTCACACAGGGTGCAATACTGACCTCCGGGCAATAGGGGGGGATGTTGAGCACAAAGAGAGTCCTGTCCAGCGGCCTTCTGGTGTTGTTCTCAGATCGCACCCTGTGCTCCTTCACATAAAGGTAATGGTGGGACTTACTGGTCAGCTGAAACTTTACTGGGATCGCTGGGAATGGAGAAAACACAACACAGTTTAAAATTTCCTGAACGTGAAAAATTCAACACATTTTTAACACCAGGGCTGGGAATCAGACTCCTATCCCACAGCAGCGTGATCCAGTCCAGGTTTTACTGCTACCAGCTTGATCAGCCCCCAGTGTGTCTAGCTAACAAGCTCAGGTGTGTCTTATTATTAAACTCCTAGTGAAACCAGGACTGGATCACACTGCTGTGCAGCGGGAGTCTGATTCCCAGCCCTGTAGATAGACTTTGGTTGAAGGAGGTTTGTAGCTGATTTTATAGTGGAGAGAGCTACAGGATATTGCTGGGAACTGTGGGATATTTAGACAGAGAGATCAGGGCTGGGAATCAGACTCCTATTGCACAGCAGCGTGATCCAGTCCAGGTTTTACTGCTACCAGCTTGATCAGCCCCCAGTGTGTCTAGCTAACAAGCTCAGGTGTGTCTTATTATTAAACTCCTAGTGAAACCAGGACTGGATCACACTGCTGTGCAGCGGGAGTCTGATTCCCAGCCCTGTAGATAGACTTTGGTTGAAGGAGGTTTGTAGCTGATTTTATAGTGGAGAGAGCTACAGGATATTGCTGGGAACTGTGGGATATTTAGACAGAGAGATCAGGGCTGGGAATCAGACTCCTATTGCACAGCAGTGTGATCCAGTCCAGGTTTTACTGCTACCAGCTTGATCAGCCCCCAGTGTGTCTAGCTAACAAGCTCAGGTGTGTCTGATTATTAAACTCCTAGTGAAACCAGGACTGGATCACACTGCTGTGCAGCGGGAGTCTGATTCCCAGCCCTGTAGATAGACTTTGGTTGAAGGAGGTTTGTAGCTGATTTTATAGTGAAGAGAGCTACAGGATATTGCTGGGAACTGTGGGATATTTAGACAGAGAGATCAGGGCTGGGAATCAGACTCCTATCGCACAGCAGTGTGATCCAGTCCAGGTTTTACTGCAAATTAATATTATTATCATTATGACGTCTCGAACATATCAATGCAAATTATCTTGAAGGATATTGGAATCGGGAATTGATTTTTTTTAAAAAGTTATCGGTTTTGAAAAATAAAGTAACAGACAGATAAGTAGGTGGATTTTATTCTGAGTTTAGAGAGGGGGGGGGGGGGGGACGGACAATTCAACGATACCCTGACTGCGCCTGCGCTCGTAAATAACGCATACATTTATAAACTCAGTCAAACCACATTTAAAAAAAACAACAAAATCATTAAAACAACTCACTACCGGGGTAAGAAAAAAATAAAAAATAAACGTGTCGGGACGTGTCGTGTTTTATAACACAAACAAACGCGTTGCCTTATTTTGAGGTCTAAGCTCGTCTCTCCCGCCCCGCTTTGCATTACTCCGCTGGTATCGGCTTTATTTCATGCTCGGAACCGGTCCGTTAAACCGAACCCCCCCCCCCCCAGCCCCCGGTTCTGTTACCTGTAAATCCGGATGGTATTTCAAACCCCAAACTCGCGTGTTGCTTCCTGGTGGGTGCCATCTTAGTGTGTCTGGAGGAAGTGGCGTCTGTGGACGCGCGGGATATTCTGGGAGTTGTAGTTTTTTTTTTTAAAACAGCTGTCGTAAATACAGTGCAATTACACAGCCCTCTGAAATGTCTTTATAATATATTGATGCGATCCAGCCCTCTGAAATGTCTTTATAATATACAGCGCTAGACCCTGATATTGAGGCGATCCAGCCCTCTGAAATGTCTTTATAATATACAGCGCTAGACCCTGATAGTGATGCGATCCAGCCCTCTGAAATGTCTTTATAATATACAGCGCTAGACCCTGATATTGATGCGATCCAGCCCTCTGAAATGTCTTTATAATATACAGCGCTAGACCCTGATATTGATGCGATCCAGCCCTCTGAAATGTCTTTATAATATACAGCGCTAGACCCTGATATTGATGCGATCCAGCCCTCTGAAATGTCTTTATAATATACAGCGCTAGACCCTAATATTGATGCGATCCAGCCCTCTGAAATGTCTTTATAATATACAGCGCTAGACCCTGATATTGATGCGATCCAGCCCTCTGAAATGTCTTTATAATATACAGCGCTAGACCCTGATATTGATGCGATCCAGCCCTCTGAAATGTCTTTATAATATACAGCACTAGACCCTGATATTGATGCGATCCAGCCCTCTGAAATGTCTTTATAATATACAGCGCTAGACCCTGATATTGATGCGATCCAGCCCTCTGAAATGTCTTTATAATATATAGCGCTAGACCCTGATATTGATGCGATCCAGCCCTCTGAAATGTCTTTATAATATACAGCGCTAGACCCTGATATCGATGCGATCCAGCCCTCTGAAATGTCTTTATAATATATAGCGCTAGACCCTGATATTGATGCGATCCAACCCTCTGAAATGTCTTTATAATATACAGCGCTAGACCCTGATATCGATGCGATCCAGCCCTCTGAAATGTCTTTATAATATACAGCGCTAGACCCTGATATTGATGAGATCCAGCCCTCTGAAATGTCTTTATAATATACAGCGCTAGACCCTGATAGTGATGCGATCCAGCCCTCTGAAATGTCTTTATAATATACAGCACTAGACCCTGATAGTGATGCGATCCAGCCATCTGAAATGTCTTTATAATATACAACGCTAGACCCTGATATTGATGCGATCCAGCCCTCTGAAATGTCTTTATAATATACAGCGCTAGACCCTGATAGTGATGCGATCCAGCCCTCTGAAATGTCTTTATAATATACAGCGCTAGACCCTGATATTGATGCGATCCAGCCCTCTGAAATGTCTTTATAATATACAGCGCTAGACCCTGATATTGATGCGATCCAGCCCTCTGAAATGTCTTTATAATATACAGCGCTAGACCCTGATATCGATGCGATCCAGCCCTCTGAAATGTCTTTATAATATACAGCGCTAGACCCTGATATTGATGCGATCCAGCCCTCTGAAATGTCTTTATAATATACAGCGCTAGACCCTGATATTGATGCGATCCAGCCCTCTGAAATGTCTTTATAATATACAGCGCTAGACCCTGATATTGATGCGATCCAGCCCTCTGAAATGTCTTTATAATATACAGCGCTAGACCCTGATATTGATGCGATCCAGCCCTCTGAAATGTCTTTATAATATATAGCGCTAGACCCTGATATAGATGCGATCCAGCCCTCTGAAATGTCTTTATAATATACAGCGCTAGACCCTGATATTGATGCGATCCAGCCCTCTGAAATGTCTTTATAATATACAGCGCTAGACCCTGATAGTGATGCGATCCAGCCCTCTGAAATGTCTTTATAATATACAGCGCTAGACCCTGATAGTGATGCGATCCAGCCCTCTGAAATGTCTTTATAATATACAGCGCTAGACCCTGATATTGATGCGATCCAGCCCTCTGAAATGTCTTTATAATATACAGCGCTAGACCCTGATATTGATGCGATCCAGCCCTCTGAAATGTCTTTATAATATACAGCACTAGACCCTGATATTGATGCGATCCAGCCCTCTGAAATGTCTTTATAATATACAGCACTAGACCCTGATATTGATGCGATCCAGCCCTCTGAAATGTCTTTATAATATACAGCGCTAGACCCTGATATCGATGCGATCCAGCCCTCTGAAATGTCTTTATAATATACAGCGCTAGACCCTGATATTGATGCGATCCAGCCCTCTGAAATGTCTTTATAATATACAGCGCTAGACCCTGATATCGATGCGATCCAGCCCTCTGAAATGTCTTTATAATATACAGCACTGGACCCTGACATTGATGCGATCCAGCCCTCTGAAATGTCTTTATAATATACAGCGCTAGACCCTGATATTGATGCGATCCAGCCCTCTGAAATGTCTTTATAATATATAGCACTAGACCCTGATATTGATGCGATCCAGCCCTCTGAAATGTCTTTATAATATACAGCGCTAGACCCTGATATTGATGCGATCCAGCCCTCTGAAATGTCTTTATAATATACAGCGCTAGACCCTGATATCGATGCGATCCAGCCCTCTGAAATGTCTTTATAATATACAGCACTAGACCCTGATATTGATGCGATCCAGCCCTCTGAAATGTCTTTATAATATACAGCGCTAGACCCTGATATCGATGCGATCCAGCCCTCTGAAATGTCTTTATAATATACAGCGCTAGACCCTGATATTGATGCGATCCAGCCCTCTGAAATGTCTTTATAATATACAGCACTAGACCCTGATATTGATGCGATCCAGCCCTCTGAAATGTCTTTATAATATACAGCGCTAGACCCTGATATCGATGCGATCCAGCCCTCTGAAATGTCTTTATAATATACAGCGCTAGACCCTGATATTGAGGCGATCCAGCCCTCTGAAATGTCTTTATAATATACAGCGCTAGACCCTGATATTGATGCGATCCAGCCCTCTGAAATGTCTTTATAATATACAGCGCTAGACCCTGATATTGATGCGATCCAGCCCTCTGAAATGTCTTTATAATATACAGCGCTAGACCCTGATATTGATGCGATCCAGCCCTCTGAAATGTCTTTATAATATACAGCGCTAGACCCTGATATTGATGCGATCCAGCCCTCTGAAATGTCTTTATAATATACAGCACTAGACCCTGATATTGATGCAATCCAGCCCTCTGAAATGTCTTTATAATATACAGCGCTAGACCCTGATATTGATGCGATCCAGCCCTCTGAAATGTCTTTATAATATACAGCGCTAGACCCTGATATTGATGCGATCCAGCCCTCTGAAATGTCTTTATAATATACAGCGCTAGACCCTGATATTGATGCGATCCAGCCCTCTGAAATGTCTTTATAATATACAGCGCTAGACCCTGATATTGATGCAATCCAGCCCTCTGAAATGTCTTTATAATATACAGCGCTAGACCCTGATATTGATGCGATCCAGCCCTCTGAAATGTCTTTATAATATACAGCGCTAGACCCTGATATTGATGCGATCCAGCCCTCTGAAATGTCTTTATAATATACAGCGCTAGACCCTGATATTGATGCGATCCAGCCCTCTGAAATGTCTTTATAATATACAGCGCTAGACCCTGATATCGATGCGATCCAGCCCTCTGAAATGCCTTTATAATATACAGCGCTAGACCCTGATATCGATGCGATCCAGCCCTCTGAAATGTCTTTATAATATACAGCGCTAGACCCTGATATCGATGCGATCCAGCCCTCTGAAATGTCTTTATAATATACAGCGCTAGACCCTGATATTGATGCGATCCAGCCCTCTGAAATGTCTTTATAATATACAGCGCTAGACCCTGATATTGATGCGATCCAGCCCTCTGAAATGTCTTTATAATATACAGCGCTGGACCCTGATATCGATGCGATCCAGCCCTCTGAAATGTCTTTATAATATACAGCGCTAGACCCTGATATCGATGCGATCCAGCCCTCTGAAATGTCTTTATAATATACAGCGCTAGACCCTGATATTGATGCGATCCAGCCCTCTGAAATGTCTTTATAATATACAGCGCTAGACCCTGATATTAATGCGATCCAGCCCTCTGAAATGTCTTTATAATATACAGCGCTAGACCCTGATATTGATGCGATCCAGCCCTCTGAAATGTCTTTATAATATACAGCGCTAGACCCTGATATCGATGCGATCCAGCCCTCTGAAATGTCTTTATAATATACAGCGCTAGACCCTGATATTGATGCGATCCAGCCCTCTGAAATGTCTTTATAATATACAGCGCTAGACCCTGATATCGATGCGATCCAGCCCTCTGAAATGTCTTTATAATATACAGCGCTAGACCCTGATATTGATGCGATCCAGCCCTCTGAAATGTCTTTATAATATACAGCGCTAGACCCTGATATTGATGCGATCCAGCCCTCTGAAATGTCTTTATAATATACAGCGCTAGACCCTGATATCGATGCGATCCAGCCCTCTGAAATGCCTTTATAATATACAGCGCTAGACCCTGATATCGATGCGATCCAGCCCTCTGAAATGTCTTTATAATATACAGCGCTAGACCCTGATATCGATGCGATCCAGCCCTCTGAAATGTCTTTATAATATACAGCGCTAGACCCTGATATTGATGCGATCCAGCCCTCTGAAATGTCTTTATAATATACAGCGCTAGACCCTGATATTGATGCGATCCAGCCCTCTGAAATGTCTTTATAATATACAGCGCTGGACCCTGATATCGATGCGATCCAGCCCTCTGAAATGTCTTTATAATATACAGCGCTAGACCCTGATATCGATGCGATCCAGCCCTCTGAAATGTCTTTATAATATACAGCGCTAGACCCTGATATTGATGCGATCCAGCCCTCTGAAATGTCTTTATAATATACAGCGCTAGACCCTGATATTAATGCGATCCAGCCCTCTGAAATGTCTTTATAATATACAGCGCTAGACCCTGATATTGATGCGATCCAGCCCTCTGAAATGTCTTTATAATATACAGCGCTAGACCCTGATATCGATGCGATCCAGCCCTCTGAAATGTCTTTATAATATACAGCGCTAGACCCTGATATTGATGCGATCCAGCCCTCTGAAATGTCTTTATAATATACAGCGCTAGACCCTGATATCGATGCGATCCAGCCCTCTGAAATGTCTTTATAATATACAGCGCTAGACCCTGATATCGATGTGATCCAGCCCTCTAAAATGTCTTTATAATATACAGCGCTAGACCCTGATATCGATGCGATCCAGCCCTCTGAAATGTCTTTATAATATACAGCGCTAGACCCTGATATCGATGCGATCCAGCCCTCTGAAATGTCTTTATAATATACAGCGCTAGACCCTGATATCGATGCGATCCAGCCCTCTGAAATGTCTTTATAATATACAGCGCTAGACCCTGATATCGATGCGATCCAGCCCTCTGAAATGTCTTTATAATATACAGCGCTAGACCCTGATATCGATGCGATCCAGCCCTCTGAAATGTCTTTATAATATACAGCGCTAGACCCTGATATTGATGCGATCCAGCCCTCTGAAATGTCTTTATAATATACAGCACTAGACCCTGATATCGATGCGATCCAGCCCTCTGAAATGTCTTTATAATATACAGCGCTAGACCCTGATATCGATGCGATCCAGCCCTCTGAAATGCCTTTATAATATACAGCGCTAGACCCTGATATTGATGAGATCCAGCCCTCTGAAATGTCTTTATAATATACAGCGCTAGACCCTGATATTGATGCGATCCAGCCCTCTGAAATGTCTTTATAATATACAGCGCTAGACCCTGATATTGATGCGATCCAGCCCTCTGAAATGTCTTTATAATATACAGCGCTAGACCCTGATATTGATGCGATCCAGCCCTCTGAAATGTCTTTATAATATACAGCGCTAGACCCTGATATCGATGCGATCCAGCCCTCTGAAATGTCTTTATAATATACAGCGCTAGACCCTGATATCGATGCGATCCAGCCCTCTGAAATGTCTTTATAATATACAGCGCTAGACCCTGATATTGATGCGATCCAGCCCTCTGAAATGTCTTTATAATATACAGCGCTAGACCCTGATATCGATGCGATCCAGCCCTCTGAAATGTCTTTATAATATACAGCGCTAGACCCTGATATCGATGCGATCCAGCCCTCTGAAATGTCTTTATAATATACAGCGCTAGACCCTGATATCGATGCGATCCAGCCCTCTGAAATGTCTTTATAATATACAGCGCTAGACCCTGATATTGATGCGATCCAGCCCTCTGAAATGTCTTTATAATATACAGCGCTAGACCCTGATATTGATGCGATCCAGCCCTCTGAAATGTCTTTATAATATACAGCGCTAGACCCTGATATTGATGCGATCCAGCCCTCTGAAATGTCTTTATAATATACAGCGCTAGACCCTGATATTGATGCGATCCAGCCCTCTGAAATGTCTTTATAATATACAGCGCTAGACCCTGATATCGATGCGATCCAGCCCTCTGAAATGTCTTTATAATATACAGCGCTAGACCCTGATATCGATGCGATCCAGCCCTCTGAAATGTCTTTATAATATACAGCGCTAGACCCTGATATCGATGCGATCCAGCCCTCTGAAATGTCTTTATAATATACAGCGCTAGACCCTGATATCGATGCGATCCAGCCCTCTGAAATGTCTTTATAATATACAGCGCTAGACCCTGATATTGATGCGATCCAGCCCTCTGAAATGTCTTTATAATATACAGCGCTAGACCCTGATATTGATGCGATCCAGCCCTCTGAAATGTCTTTATAATATACAGCGCTAGACCCTGATATTGATGCGATCCAGCCCTCTGAAATGTCTTTATAATATACAGCGCTAGACCCTGATATTGATGCGATCCAGCCCTCTGAAATGTCTTTATAATATACAGCGCTAGACCCTGATATTGATGCGATCCAGCCCTCTGAAATGTCTTTATAATATACAGCACTAGACCCTGATATTGATGCGATCCAGCCCTCTGAAATGTCTTTATAATATACAGCGCTAGACCCTGATATTGATGCGATCCAGCCCTCTGAAATGTCTTTATAATATACAGCGCTAGACCCTGATATCGATGCGATCCAGCCCTCTGAAATGTCTTTATAATATACAGCACTAGACCCTGATATTGATGCGATCCAGCCCTCTGAAATTGAGATTTAAATATTGCATGAAAAAAATCAGATCTCGCATCTGCCAATAATTACTGCCATCATAGAATAATGACACATTCACACAAGACTTTCTAGAAACACATTTATTTTTCTAAAACAAAGAAAATTAATTTCCTCGTCATTTCTTCCCCTCACCAAATAAAAGTTAACGAACCAAAACCAAAAAAAAAAACAAATCTAACATGATTTATTTTTTGATCGTTTTTAATTGAACCATAGCTGAGAAACCCCCCCCCCCCCCCCTCAGGAAATGACATCATAAACAAACTTGCAGGAAAAGGGGGAGGGGCTTGTTTGCTGACTATAAAAGTCATGAAAAAAACATTTTAGTATTTTGGAAAGAAAATAAAAAGCATTTGAGTTATGATAGAGAAGCAAACAAAATTAAATACAGATAGTTTGTTTATTTCCTTGTTAGTTGTTTAGAAACACGAAAATAAACTTCATGAATTCAACGGCAAACGTTTCCACTAGAAGTCTCTCTCAGCGTCTTCAAAGACTTCTAGTGGAAACGTTTGCCGTTGAATTTACACTGAAGACGCTGAGAGAGACTTCTAGTGGAAACGTTTGCCGTTGAATTTACACTGAAGACGCTGAGAGAGACTTCTAGTGGAAACGTTTGCCGTTGAATTTACACTGAAGACGCTGAGAGAGACTTCTAGAGGAAACGTTTGCCATTGAATTTACACTGAAGACGCTGAGAGAGACTTCTAGTGGAAACGTTTGCCATTGAATTTACACTGAAGACGCTGAGAGAGACTTCTAGTGGAAACGTTTGCCGTTGAATTTACACTGAAGACGCTGAGAGAGACTTCTAGTGGAAACGTTTGCCATTGAATTTACACTGAAGACGCTGAGAAAGACTTCTAGTGGAAACGTTTGCCGTTGAATTTACACTGAAGACGCTGAGAGAGGCTTCTAGTGGAAACGTTTGCCGTTGAATTTACACTGAAGACGCTGAGAGAGACTTCTAGTGGAAACGTTTGCCATTGAATTTACACTGAAGACGCTGAGAGAGACTTCTAGTGGAAACGTTTGCCATTGAATTCCTGAAATTTCTTTCAGCGTTTCTGAATTCGCTTCTGTGGCGTGTTTAATAGTCCTGGATAATTCTGTCATCATTGGGCTCTGCGAGAGAGTCTGGGAGGGGTGGGGGGGGGGGCAGCTCCATTATAACCAGACCCCTCCCAGTCTGTCTCTCTCTCTGGTGAGATCACATTTAGACTGGGAGGCAGTGTGACGTCTCTGCCGGTCTGCGTGCGACTCAGCGACGCCCCCCCCCTAGTTAGATCTTGATTTGAAAGGCGGTGGGCTGCGCGCTCGCTGTCGGGGTCCCTGATGATTTGAACAGCGCTCGGAGGATGGTCTCGGGGTCCACCTCCCCCTGAGGCCGGGAGGGGGGGCGAGGCACCCCCTGGCGAAGGTCCGCGGTCGAGGGGGCTTTCTTCGGGAGGCCCGGGGTGTCACTCAGCCTCCTGGATTGTTTTGGGGGGGGGGAGGGGAGGGAGGGATTGGGAAGTTTACTCACAAATCGGTCCAAGTCAAAAACCAATCAACTGGAAAGGATCATTATTAGAGGTAGTATTATATATATATATTATTATTATATAGTAGTGTTATTATTATTATTAAATAAATAACATTGATAAATACATAAGAATCAAACAGACTCAACACGATTAGAGGGAGACACCCGACACACCCCCCCACACTCACACCCCCCCCCACACACACCCGACACACTCACACACACACCCGACACACTCACACACCCCCCCACACACCCCCCCACACTCACACACCCCCCCCACACACACCCGACACACTCACACACACACCCGACACACTCACACACCCCCCCACACACACCCCCACACTCACACCCCCCCCCACACACACCCGACACACTCACACACACACCCGACACACTCACACACCCCCCCACACACCCCCCCACACTCACACCCCCCCCCCACACACACCCGACACACTCACACACACACCCGACACACTCACACACCCCCCCACACTCACACCCCCCCCACACTCACACCCCCCCCCCACACTCACACTCACACACCCCCCCCACACACTCACACACCCCCCCACACACCCCCCCACACACCCCCCCACACTCACACACCCCCCCACACACCCCCCCACACTCACACACCCCCCCACACACCCCCCCACACACCCCCCCACACTCACACACCCCCCCACACACACCCGACACACTCACACACACACCCGACACACTCACACACCCCCCCACACACACCCCCACACTCACACCCCCCCCCACACACACCCGACACACTCACACACACACCCGACACACTCACACACCCCCCCACACACCCCCCCACACTCACACCCCCCCCCACACACACCCGACACACTCACACACACACCCGACACACTCACACACCCCCCCACACTCACACCCCCCCCACACTCACACCCCCCCCCCACACTCACACTCACACACCCCCCCCACACACTCACACACACCCCCACACTCACACCCCCCCTGACTCACACACACACACCCCCACACTCACACACACCCCCACACACTCACATATACACAAAAGCAAAAAGCATATTATTATTATTATTAATAATAATAATAATAATAATAATAATATTTCAACTCAAACCAGAGAGACACACAGAGACACTCACAGACACACACACACAGAGACACACACGCACAGAGACAGACACGCACGCACACACACAGACAGACACACACTGAGGCAGGCAGACACACACACAGAGACACACAGAGGCAGGCAGACACACACACAGACACACACACAGAGACACACAGAGGCAGGCAGACACACACACAGAGACACACAGAGGCAGGCAGACACACACACAGACACACACACAGAGACACACAGAGGCAGGCAGACACACACACAGAGACACACAGAGGCAGGCAGACACACACACAGACACACACACAGAGACACACAGAGGCAGGCAGACACACACACAGACACACACACACACAGAGACACACACACAGACAGAGACACACACACACAGAGGCAGGCAGACACACACACACAGACAGACACACAAAGACAGACACACACACACAGAGACAGAGACACACAGACGCACACACACACACAGACAGACACACACACACACAGAGACAGAGACACACAGACGCACACACACACACAGACACACACACACAGAGGCACACACACAGACAGACTCTCTCTCTCTCTCTCTTACAGCAGTATTGGCTGATCTGAAGTGATGACGCTCCCCCCCTGCATGTGAAGATTGCATTTCATTGGCTGACCTACAAAACAAAAACACACACAGAGACACAGAGAGACAGATCAGCATCACACAGAACCAGACCTCACAGAATAAAAAAATATATAATAATAATAATAATAATAATAATAATAATAATACTGCATTTAATCTGTACGTTAGAGTACTGTAATCTGCCACACGTGTTATTTAATCTGTAGTATTTTGTATTTAATCATATCCTGATGTAACTATCACTGACACTGTTATCTGCTCCGTTATTGAATCAGATTTTGTCACACTTGTACTTGCTAGAACCAAAGTCATTGTATTTATCTTGCTCTTAACCCTTTGCGGTCCATTGTCGGACTGGGTCCGACATTGCAATTATTCCTCACAGGTCCTTTGTCGGACTGGGTCCGACATCATTATAGCAACGCAATAAACGGGTGTTTAGTCGTTTTTTCTCCGGAAAAAGCCGAGAAAACCATTCAATTGCCGAGTGGGAGCGACAGGAGCCGAGACAAGTCGGGAAAAAAAAAAAAAAAAAAAAAAAGGCGTATTTCATGAATAGTCATACATGGTATCAGGTATCAGATAACGGGGCGTCCATAATAAACAAGCTGGCTAAGTGCGTCAGCGCACTGAGACTATCATGGACATTTGCAGAGCTTTTTTCAGATGTTATAGTAATAAAATAATGACTTGGATCGCATTATTGAGGAGTTTGGTGATTAAAACGAGTGATCCGGAGATGATCGATCGGTATGTACGACTATTATTATTATTATTATTTATTTCTTACACAGCTGAACGCTATAGCAAACGAAAGGCTGGGGAGGGGCTGGAGATGCCTAGTGTGTGCTTTGTTGATATGCAGGGCCATTTAAACCCGTTTGACTGTGAAAAAAAATACTTTTAAACAGCGCGTATAAAATTAACTGCGCGTGTGAAAATTAATTAGACCTGGCGTGCCTGACGCGCGATTAATAAATGGACCGCAAAGGGTTAATTATTATTACTTGTACTGTGATTCTTGAAATGTATTTTTGTTTATCATTGTAAATCGCCCTGGATAAGGGCGTCTGCTAAGAAATAAATAATAATAATAATAATAATAATAATAATAATAATAATAATAATAATAATAATACTATACCAACATAAACTGAGACTTATTATGATTTAACATCATTTAAAATCTAAAGAAACAAAAACACACACAGACACTTGGGTTAATCTAGTCTGTGATGCATATTAATCTGAATAGAAGCAAAATATCTATCTATCTATCTCTCGATCTCACACACACACACACACAATATATAAAGCACCAGGGGTCACAAATGGAGATTAGATAAAGGGGCATTCAGAACAGAAAATAGGAGGCGCTTTTTTACACAGAGAATCGTGAGGGTCTGGAACCAACTCCCCAGTAATGTTGTTGAAGCTGACACCCTGGGATCCTTCAAGAAGCTGCTTGATGAGATTCTGGGATCAATAAGCTACTAACAACCAAACGAGCAAGATGGGCTGAATGGAGCCTCCTCTCGTTTGGAAACTTTCTGATGTTCTTATGTAGAAATTAAAAGGTTAGTTCACAAAACTAATTACTAAACGAGCCGTTCAGCGGAGGCTTTATCTCCAGAGCGACTTCCAGAGACTAGGGGGGTGAACTCTGCATCATCAACAACTGCTGCTGCTGCTGCTGCAGAGTCACTTCCAATAGGAGCTCGTTTGTTTGACGTCTCATCCGAAGGACGGAGCACAAGGAGGTGAAGCGACTCGCTCAGGGTCACACACACACACACACACACACACACACACACACACACGCACAGGGAGTCAGTGGCTGAGCTGGGATTTGAACCTCCTGGTATGGAGCCCCCTGGGATCACACAGCCTCCTGTAATGTTGTTTGTAATGTTTAGCTCCTGTCCTCACCATCCAGACATCGATTGTTGTATTTCCTGTAGGCTGAGACGGCGTCTTCCTGCTTCACAAACACCACCTCCCCAAACCCAGCTCTGACCAGCTTTGCCCTCTTCAGAGCCCCGCACACGCAGAACAGCTCCTAGAGAGAGAGAGGAGAGAGAGATTAATACAGCTTCACCCTCTTCAGAGCCCCGCACACGCAGAACAGCTCCTAGAGAGAGAGAGGAGAGAGAGATTAATACAGCTTCACCCTCTTCAGAGCCCCGCACACGCAGAACAGCTCCTAGAGAGAGAGAGGAGAGAGAGATTAATACAGCTTCACCCTCTTCAGAGCCCCGCACACGCAGAACAGCTCCTAGAGAGAGAGAGGAGAGAGAGATTAATACAGCTTCACCCTCTTCAGAGCCCCGCACACGCAGAACAGCTCCTAGAGAGAGAGAGGAGAGAGAGATTAATACAGCTTCACCCTCTTCAGAGCCGCACACGCAGAACAGCTCCTAGAGAGAGAGAGGAGAGAGAGATTAATACAGCTTCACCCTCTTCAGAGCCCCGCACACGCAGAACAGCTCCTAGAGAGAGAGAGGAGAGAGAGATTAATACAGCTTCACCCTCTTCAGAGCCCCGCACACGCAGAACAGCTCCTAGAGAGAGAGAGAGGAGAGAGATTAATACAGCTTCACCCTCTTCAGAGCCCCACACACGCAGAACAGCTCCTAGAGAGAGAGAGGAGAGAGAGATTAATACAGCTTCACCCTCTTCAGAGCCCCGCACACGCAGAACAGCTCCTAGAGAGAGAGAGGAGAGAGAGATTAATACAGCTTCACCCTCTTCAGAGCCCCGCACACGCAGAACAGCTCCTAGAGAGAGAGAGGAGAGAGAGATTAATACAGCTTCACCCTCTTCAGAGCCCCGCACACGCAGAACAGCTCCTAGAGAGAGAGGAGAGAGAGATTAATACAGCTTCACCCTCTTCAGAGCCCCGCACACGCAGAACAGCTCCTAGAGAGAGAGAGGAGAGAGAGATTAATACAGCTTCACCCTCTTCAGAGCCCCGCACACGCAGAACAGCTCCTAGAGAGAGAGAGGAGAGAGAGATTAATACAGCTTCATCCTCTTCAGAGCCCCGCACACGCAGAACAGCTCCTAGAGAGAGAGAGGAGAGAGAGATTAATACAGCTTCACCCTCTTCAGAGCCCCGCACACGCAGAACAGCTCCTAGAGAGAGAGAGGAGAGAGAGATTAATACAGCTTCACCCTCTTCAGAGCGCCGCACACGCAGAACAGCTCCTAGAGAGAGAGAGGAGAGAGAGATTAATACAGCTTCACCCTCTTCAGAGCCCCGCACACGCAGAACAGCTCCTAGAGAGAGAGAGGAGAGAGAGATTAATACAGCTTCACCCTCTTCAGAGCCCCGCACACGCAGAACAGCTCCTAGAGAGAGAGAGGAGAGAGAGATTAATACAGCTTCACCCTCTTCAGAGCCCCGCACACGCAGAACAGCTCCTAGAGAGAGAGAGGAGAGAGAGATTAATACAGCTTCACCCTCTTCAGAGCCCCGCACACGCAGAACAGCTCCTAGAGAGAGAGAGGAGAGAGAGATTAATACAGCTTCACCCTCTTCAGAGCCCCGCACACGCAGAACAGCTCCTAGAGAGACAGACGAGGGGGAGAGGGGAGAGAGGAAAGAGTGCTTGTTAGCTAGACACACTGGGGGCTGATCAAGCTGGTAGCAGTAAAACCTGGACTGGATCACACTGCTGTGCGATAGGAGTCTGATTCCCATCCCTGATCGCTCTGTCTAAATATCCCACAGTTCCCACCAATATCCTGTAGCTCTCTTCACTATAAAATCAGCTACAAACCTCCTTCAACCAAAGTCTATCTACAGGGCTGGGAATCAGACTCCCGCTGCACAGCAGTGTGATCCAGTCCTGATTTCACTAGGAGTTTAATAATCAGACACACCTGAGCTTGTTAGCTAGACACACTGGGGGCTGATCAAGCTGGTAGCAGTAAAACCTGGACTGGATCACACTGCTGTGCGATAGGAGTCTGATTCCCAGCCCTGGTGTGCGTGGAACTTGCTCGTCAGTAAGAGAAAGTTAAAACGAATAAAAATCTGATTCTTTA
>NW_026708371.1:0-64283 GCF_902713425.1 Acipenser ruthenus | reverse complement strand
AGGCGATTCCGATTGCCTCGAACAGACTGGTCACATTGTGGCAGAAGCAGAGCCCATCTTGACGGGTGTAGAAGCTGGAAAAAGGTTGGTGACGCTTCCTCTGATCTGCGACTTGCACACTTTCATCCAACAAGTTCCACTGCTTGAGCCTAGACATCAAAAGCTCGGCATTGGACTTGGTGAGACTAAGATCTCTAATCAAGTCGTTGAGGTCTTTTTGGTTGGGGTAGTATCCAGATATGTATCCACTTAGGCAGCTGGAACTAAACTGAACTGGTGGGCTTAAGGTCCCTGTATTTATACTACTATTTATATTACTGGAAAGTTCTAGAAAGTTCTAGAAGTTACTCCAAGTTTACTCAGCACTGAATCTTTCTGGAATGTTCTGGAAAATAGGTACATTTCAAAATATCACTGTCCTGGTCACAAAAGCAAAGTTTGTGGGTAATAATAGCCATTTTCTATACTTTTGAGGCATAAGCAATTAGGAAATAACTCTTACTACCCAGGAACCAAAAAAAAAAAAAAAAAAAAGTTGTTACACGGTTATTTAACAAATGCATATACAGTATTACTGATAACAAAGGAACAACAACCAATCTGCAGACCTGCTTTGAGAAATGACAGGCTCCATTCCAGGATGATGCCAATGATCTGACAAACACTGTAGGAAGCGGCAACACATACCATGAGGGTGTATTACTTCATTTTAAGAGAAATGTGTTTGCAGATTTAGTGCAAGACCATGCATGAATAATGCTAAAGATTAAATCTTTTGACCTGTTCATTCCTTTAATTTTTGACATTCCCTAAATATTTCTCACAATATACACTGAAGCTACTGTATAACCTATATTAATCATACTGCCTTATTGGAGTAAATAACAATATTTGTTGATCACAAATTTATTGGCACATTTTCAATTAAAGTCTGTAAGTTAAGGTTAGTCTTCATTGCGGTAGTCAGTATTAACACTTCATCAATTAGAAACCACTATTTATCAATTTAGCAATATTTTATATATATATAAAAAAAAAACATTAGTTGTAAAACATGCACAGAAACTGAAGCAAAGTAGTTTGTGCACTTAGCACAGCATGGTCAAAACAAAGGAGTTGGATCCAGATGTGAGAAAAGCACTTGTTACAGTAACTACTACAGCAGCAGGGGAATCGATGAAGAGCGTTGTGGGGGAAAAAATCTTAATACAAAAATCCACAATAATCACGAAGTATTTGAAGACTAATTCAATTGAAAGGATGGAAAGAAGTGGACGTTCCAGGAAAATTACGATTACAACATAAAGAATTGTTCGAACAGCTCGCAGAAATCCACCATTAACAGCCAAGGATTTAAAGAAACAGTGTATGAAATAACTATACAAAGTCATCTAAACACAAAAGGCTTATACGCAACCTTAATGGTAACATTTGACAATTCAAATAAAAAAATAAATAAAAAAGCGTCTTGAATGATCTTTAGTTAAGGGTGTCAATAATTTTGTCTGCAACTATATGTGTAATAATGACAACTCCCTGATTGTGAGCCATAAGTACAGCAAGACTATAAACATCAACATGACTACTGTCACAAAGACGGCCAGAGTGGGTGGCGTCAGACCAGAAAAGGAATACACAGACAGAGACGGTGGTGATGATGAGCTGAGTGCAATGGCTGCACTCAGCGTTTATTAACAAATAAAAAGGTTTAACAGTACAAAACAGGACACGGCACTGGTAGCCAAAAGAAACATATAAACAAAACGGACTAAACACTTAACAAACGGTGCACGGAGACAAACAAACACGGTGAGTACAAACAACTATTATATTTACGATCTTACGTTCTCCTTCTCTCTCACCCGTTCTCCACTCTCGAACACCCAACCCTGAGTGCAAGAAATGTGCGTCTATTTATACTGTTGTGCTGGGATTCAATTACTAATTAATTATTCACTTGAATCCCAGCACGTGAATTAATTCTGTGCAACCCCGTGCTCACATATTACATTTAACCAGCACGTGAAGTGATTTGTGCTCTCCTCGTGCCTAAATACAAATCTACACTTTTTAAATACACGTGAAACACAGACCCGTTTATATCCCGTGTACCAATCTATACACCAACATTTACATACGCACGCATACATACACAAAACACACAAATGCACACAGGGGCGGGGCACTTTGCCACATATACCCCCCCTTGTGCGCAGCACACATGGCCTCAACGGCCACCTCCCCCCTTAAAAACCCAGCAGTCCAGGACAAAGTCTCGGGCTGGGAAGGGAGGCTTCAGTGGGCCCATGGCTGGCCATGCTGTCAGCACCCCTGCCGGTAGTGGCACGGCTGACAGCCTGTTGGTCCCGTCCTGCAGCGAAAAAGCTGCGGGGGCAGGTGGTCCCCCGACCTCCCCCTTCTTCGTAGCCGGCAGCTCCCTCCTGTGGGGCTCCGGCCACAAGAACTCCTGCAGCGAAACTGCTGCTGGGGAAAGTGGTCTCCAGACCTCGTCCCCCTTCTTTGTAGCCGGTAGCTCCCTTTGGTGGGGCTCCGACCACAGTACTGCCGGCAGCGAAGAAGCTGCAGTGGGAGCAGGTCTCCGGACCTCCCCCACGATCTCCGGCAGCGAAACTGCTGCAGTGGGAGCAGGTCTCCTGACCTCCCCCACGATCTCCGGCAGCGAAACTGCTGCAGTGGGAGCAGGTCTCCGGACCTCCCCCACGATCTCCGGCAGCGAAACTGCTGCAGTGGGAGCAGGTCTCCTGACCTCCCCCACGATCTCCGGCAGCGAAACTGCTGCTGGGGTTGGTGGTCTCCAGACCTCCTCCCCCTTCGTGGCCGGCAGCTCCCCTTTCTGGGGCTCCGGCCACCGTACTCCCTGCGGAGGTACGGGCAGCAGAGGCAGCTCCTGCTCCTCTGCTCCGGGCGGTGGCGGAGGCAGAGGCAGCTCCAGCTCCTCTGCTCCTGGCGGTGGTGGAGGCAGAGGCAGCTCCAGCTCCTCTGCTCCTGGCGGTGGTGGAACCAGCAGGCATTCACCCTCTGCTGGTGGAGGTGGGACCAGCAGGTATTCACCCTCTGCTGGTGGAGGTGGGAGGGGCAAGCAGTCCTCCCACTGCGGTGGAGGTGGAACCAGCAGGTATTCACCCTCTGCTGGTGGAGGTGGGAGGGGCAAGCAGTCCTCCCACTGCGGTGGAGGTGGCGGAGGTAGAGGCGATGGGGCTGATGCTGGCCACTCAGAGGGAGGCTGTGGCGGTGCTGGCTCCCTCTGCTGTGGCGGCTGGGCATGTGCGCGCCGTGCTGCCTTCAGCAGCATAGCTCGAGGCTGCTGGGGGACACCAGCATCCTGCCCTTCTCCCCCCAAAAAATTTTCAGGGGGTTGAGCCTGTAACTCCTCCCCTTCTGGCTCTTGGGACGGCACCAGCAGGTATTCACCCTCTGCTGGTGGAGGTGGGACCAGCAGGCATTCTCCCTCTGCTGGCAGCTTGGGTCCTACGGCTGTGGAAGCCCCGACTTCCCTCTTTTTGGGCTGTGGACGCACCGACTCCTCCCTTTTGGGCTGTGGACGCACCGACTCCTCCCTTTTGGGCTGTGGACGCACCGACTCCTCCCTTTTGGGCTGTGGACGTTCGGGCTCCCCCCACTCAGGCGTAGGACGTTCGGGCTCCTCCCACTCAGGCGTAGGACGTTCGGGCTCCTCCCACTCAGGCGTAGGACGTTCGGGCTCCTCCCACTCAGGCGTAGGACGTTCGGGCTCCTCCCACTCAGGCGTAGGACGTTCGGGCTCCTCCACACAGGCGTAGGACGTTCGGGCTCCTCCCACTCAGGCGTAGGACGTTCGGGCTCCTCCCGCTTGGGCTGTGGACGCTCAGGCTCCTCCCATTTGGGCTGTGGACGCTCAGGCTCCTCCCATTTGGGCTGTGGACGCTCAGGCTCCTCCCATTTGGGCTGTGGACGCTTAGGCTCCTCCCGCTTGGGCTGTGGATGCTCAGGCTCCTCCTGCTTGGGCTGTGGACGCTCAGGCTCCTCCCGCTTGGGCTGTGGACGCTCAGGCTCCTCCCCATAACTGCGGAAGGGACAGTGGGCGAACAGGTGATCCTGGTCGCAGAGGAGGCACCCCGACGATGGCTTGTTACATCGCCGTGGATGCCTGGCCCTTAGGCGGCACTCCTCCTCCCTGTCCTTCACCTCTTTATCTGTCTCCCGCTTGGGCTGTGGAGGCAAAACCAGCAGGCATTCACCCTCTGCTGGTGGAGATGGGGACAGCAGGTACTCCTCTGCTGGTGGTCCTGCTACCTGGGCTGCTGTTCCGTTTATCGTTGCCTCCAGGTAGCTGAGGAGAAACTCCACACCTTCCTCCAAGGTGTTTGGGGTGTGTTCCTGCTGATAGGCCTCCCATCTCTCACTGTCCATCATCCACAGGGCCCGAACGACTATGGGCAGAGCCTGGGCCTCCAGCCCAGCATTCTCCAGGAACCAGTCCCGCCATTTTGTGGCGTCTTCTGCCATTATATATATATATATATATATATATATATATATATATATATTTTTTTTTTTTTTAAACAAAACCCCTCCTGGTCTGACGCTTGGAGGCGCGGCTATCCCACGATGACACCACGTGTCACAAAGACGGCCAGAGTGGGTGGCGTCAGACCAGAAAAGGAATACACAGACAGAGACGGTGGTGATGATGAGCTGAGTGCAATGGCTGCACTCAGCGTTTATTAACAAATAAAAAGGTTTAACAGTACAAAACAGGACACGGCACTGGTAGCCAAAAGAAACATAAACAAAACGGACTAAACACTTAACAAACGGTGCACGGAGACAAACAAACACGGTGAGTACAAACAACTATTATATTTACGATCTTACGTTCTCCTTCTCTCTCACCCGTTCTCCACTCTCGAACACCCAACCCTGAGTGCAAGAAATGTGCGTCTATTTATACTGTTGTGCTGGGATTCAATTACTAATTAATTATTCACTTGAATCCCAGCACGTGAATTAATTCTGTGCAACCCCGTGCTCACATATTACATTTAACCAGCACGTGAAGTGATTTGTGCTCTCCTCGTGCCTAAATACAAATCTACACTTTTTAAATACACGTGAAACACAGACCCGTTTATATCCCGTGTACCAATCTATACACCAACATTAACATACGCACGCATACATACACAAAACACACAAATGCACACAGGGGCGGGGCACTTTGCCACACTACCCACAAATGTGTAGAAATTATTACTAGACTCTACTTCTAACTTATTGTTTGTTATAAACATTTTTTTATTTGAAAAGTTACAATTTTAATATAACGTTTGCGTTACAGTTGTGATCATTTAAGCTGTTCTACTTTATTATTATTATTATTATTATTATTATTATTTATTAGCATATATATATATATATATATATATATATATATATATGTAATTAAACAATATTTAATGTATTTTATATTTACTGCAAATGCTCTTATGTAATCACGTGAGGAGCAAGCAAATAAAATACAACCATTTATGATGCAAAAAAAACATTGATACATATAACAAATAAATATAATACGAATAAATGCCAATAAAAAAGCAAACGTAACGTTCAGTAAGTAAAACGCCGAGATGTTTCACCCTGTCCTCTCTTCACGAAACCTAATCGCCACGTGACTCGTACGTTAATATGTCACATGACTCGGGCGGGGGAGAGGGGGGAAGAGGCAAATTTTGCCATGACACCGCCACTGGTTGAAATGGAGTTTGTAATGGGCTGGATACGTCTTTCAAACGTTGAACGTAGCTGATGGAGGTCCAGGGCAGGATCTTTTGATGGTAAATTGAGCTGGCTGTGTGGGAGCGGGGGAGGAGTAACGAGAGATTCCGCAGACAAAGCTTCGTGGTGGATTTAATAATAGAGCTAAAGTAAGGGAATGTCGATGTCTTGTCGAAGGACCTTGAACGTTTAGCGGAGGACCAGTCTTTCTGATAAAGTTGCAGACAGGTTGAGTAATGAAGCTGCGGTTTGGACGGCGCTGTTGCTGAGGTGGAGACCGGGTGGAACAGGAAAGAGTAACGTTGGAGCTCTTGAAGCCGAAAAGAGAAGCTGAGTGAAAGAAAGATCACGTGAGCAGGTAGGAAAATGATTGATAGTATCTTGGCAGCGCTGTGAGAGAAATGACCTGCAGTGAGCGAGGCAATGAAGTGTAGAGATTAGCGGTGGAGCACGAAATGACGAGGCCTGAGCGTTTACTAGAAAAATAAAACACTAGACAGCAAAGGTGCAAGTGATCAGGGCTTAAATAGAAAATATATACTAATTAACAGGATATCAGAAAATTAGAAGCCCCCAGCCCCACACCCCCTGAACCACGCAGGCTAACATTTAATTCCTGCCTTCATAGGTTTCATGAAATGGTTCTGATGGAAAAAGTGTTCATCACAAGTAACAAATTCTTATTACTTAAAAGTTCATTATTTCTTGGCTGTGTACATCACGCTCAGCTTTGAATTGTGTCCATGTACACAGTGCCTGGTTCTTTGATACACAGTGATCATGCACACAACAGTCTACAGATGATTTACATGAGCGTTCACAGAGCAACTTCCAATATTTAAATATCTAACTCTAGGGTAGCCAACCCTGGTCCTGGGAAGTTATAGGGTCTTCTGGGTTTTGTTTTACTCAAGCTCCTTACTAAGTTACTTGACTCAATGATTGGGTTTAAAAGGGAATTCAAGTTGTTTTTGTGTGTGTGGTACATGCTCCCATATGCGACAACTGTCTAAGTAAGGTTTGTGTTTTGTTTTTATTTTATTTTTGTACACTATTAAATTGCAGTCAAGGTCTTCTGAAGCCATCTTGGAAACAAACAGAGCACTGCAGACTGCAATTTAATAGTGTGCACACACCTTACTTAAACAGCTGCAGCAACATATGAGAACATGTAACACAAAAAAAAAGAATTGCTTCCCAATAGTATTCAGTAATGTGTTTTGCATACATGTGTAATAGATTTGTAATAGATTTAAAATGTGTGTTAAGTTAGACATTTTGCTTTTAAAGTACTGTAGCGTGCATGGGGTCTGGGCTGTAGATGTCGTAAGACATAAGCCTGATACGCTCCAAACAAAGGCTCTTTTGTACAGCAGTATCGGTGCTGTGTTTCACCTCGCCCTGTGGTGGACCCCAGCTTGCGCAATCCTTTTTGTACACGTTCTGTCCTACTACTTTACCAATGTTTTTGTTGTAAATGCTGGTGAGTGGGTTTGCTTAACACATTGTACAAGGACATTCCAAGCTGTCTTGCATGCTGTTTGTTGCTCCACAGTGTCGAAGTCGGATTGCTATGTGCAGGCTTACCTCCCCACAGCCTCCCGCCAGCCCCAGCGCACTCACACTGTGCCTAACAGCAGGGACCCTGTCTGGGACCATGTCTTCCGATAGCGCCTCTGCAGAGGAGTCAAGGTGAGCCGCGTACTCCGCTGCAGAGGCGCTATCGGAAGACATGGTCTGGGGTGTCTGCTGCTTCGGTCCATGTTGCAGCAGGATGTTGTTTTAGTGCTTAGTTTGTTTTTAACCTTTCAGCTGCTTATCCTGCAATTTCGACTTGCAGCACATGTTGGGCAAAATTTGCCGATCCCGTCTCAATAGTCGTGCAGTGCTCTGTGCATTTGCAAAGTTTAGTTTGCCTTTTAGTTTGCCTGTCTGCTGTTTTCAAAGAAGTCTCTTTCTGCATCACCCCTTATAAAAGTTAATTCTGGTATTTTTGCAGTTTCACCTTTTCTACAGAAGCATATTGGTGCATAATTGGGGGAGTGTTGTTATTACTAGAGCCATGCGTTTTTCGCGATTTAGTTTTTTAAACTGTATTTCAGTCCTCCAGCCACAAGATGCTGATATAGCCTACTCATTCAGCAACTGATTGTGCAATCATTAACAATCATCCCATCTCAGTTAGTCATTCTGTTACCACTAAGTACACGTATTGGCAGGCTGATTAATAGAGAGGTGTACGTGTAGCGGTTTACAATTATTTAATCATGCATCTCTGTGTTAGTTATACAGTTTAAAAATATTTCTGAGAATGTGTAAATAAATGTATTTAAATGCTTTAATTTACCAGGAACACATATAGTTTGTGGGTCGACTATCCTTACTCCTAACTCATTAAAGGTTGGAGCTCTAGAAATGGCTGAAGATAGGAAAGATATGCTTTAAAATCTCAACTCTGCATTGTGACGCATGACAAGGGACTAGTAAATATGTTACAGTGGTTTCAAAGATGTAGAGAGTCCATCAAACATGTAATAGTCGCAGAATTAATATACCGAGCACAAGAGGAGCACAGCACAGTTGACACAATAAACAAGCTGTTAAAACTTTCTGTTTCTGAAAAACTGTCTATAAACCAGATCAATGCAAAAGGAAACCGCATTTTATTCAACTACATCTGTTAATACTACGTCCGCTCTGTTAATCAACCTGTCAATGCACATACTTTGTAGTAATAGAATGCCTAATTGAGATGATTAATATAACACAGTGGGGTGATTGTTTCGTGAGGTGGCTCTCAGCCTCTTGCGGTTGAGGACTGAAATATAGCTTAAAAAAACAACTCTGGGGAGTTCCCTGGGGGCGGTGCACAATTATCCAAGCGCGGCTCGGGTAGGGACGGTTTGAGTCGGCTGGGTAATCCTTGCCTCAAAGCGCACTAGCGACTCCTGTGGTGGCCGGGCGCCTGCGAGTTAGCTGAGTTGTCTGCAGAACTGCGTTTCCTCCGACGCAATAGCTCTGGTTGACTTCACTGTTGGCTTGCCGTTTGAAAAAAGGAGGTCGGGTGACAGAACTCGCTTCAGAGGACACATGTGCTTGAGTTGCAGCACTGAGACAAGGTCTTCAAAACAATTGTAATATAGACTTTAATATGTATTTCTTGAAATAATGGCACAGTTATCTCACAAAAACGGAAGTAAAGGCTTCCGTTTTCATGAGATAATTATGTTGTTATTTTGAGATACTGCAAGTATCTTTCAAGTAGTTTTTACTTTTGTTGTTATGAGATAACTGTCATTATATTATGACATACTTGCACTATTTTATTTTAATTCTATGTAGCACCAATATACATGTGTACTTTTCCCTTGGTTATGTTCTGCATGTACTATAGTTTGCTGTGTTTTTCCATGTTCAATGATATACCTCACTGTGCCTTGCTATTCATTCCGGTGCTTACCTATGCTTTCCAGTATGCTTCCACTGTGCTTTATTACACTTCACTGTGTTTGTACTGAAGGAAACAAAGCATCCTCATCCTCTCCTCCCATTAGAATGTGCTGGAGCTCAGCCTGTGTGACGAAGACGCCCTCAAAGATGACTGCCACGCCTCTGTTCTGTGTGACGTGGGAGGGTTGACTCCAGGACAATCTGAGAAGTGCACCTTTACTCTTAAAGAAGAGGTACGGCCTGGCCAGGCTGAGTAGTTTACATTACAAAAACAAAACAACGAACACTTCAATAAAAGGCTATCTCCGGATACAGCAACTGCTGTGCTCCCAAAAACAGGTGCATTCATTGTATTAATAAGAAAGACCAATGATTAGCAGTCTATCAGTATACCAGTGTGCTTGAATGTACATTCATACAATAAGCCTGTCTTCCTTTATGTTTACAGAATAGCCAGTGCCCCTCTAATGTAGATGTCCTGTCTGTTTTATAGTCTAATGAAGAGCTGCAGGTAGAATTTGAGTTGCATGAAAGGTGAGTGTCTAATTGGTTTCACACAACTACAACTATAAATTACACTATTGAATTGCTGGTGCTATTTTTTAAATATTGAGTGCCTGATTATTTTTAGTTTTTTTTATCCCTCAATTTCCTTCCCAGTTGTGTTTCTGTGGGTGTCCTCCGATTCCACCAGCCAAGCCAGCTCCCTTATTCACTAAGGAACTTGAGAGTGGATGTCGGGGAGCCGCCTCACTGACCTCTGCTCTTGAGTTCCTGGCCAGCAGGGGTCACTGCAGGGCGATGTCAGGGCCAATGTGACGGCCCCTCTGGAGTTGCCCACCCAAAGCTCATGCAAAGACACTCCTATGCTATATAGCAGTGGTCTCCAATCCTGGTCATGGAGAGCCCCTATCCAGTATGTTTTGTAGGTCTCCCTAAATCACCAATTTCAAAACACTGGAACACATGGGGGCGGCACGGTGGCGTGGTGGTTAGTGTTTCTGCCTCACAGCGCCAGGGTCCTGGGTTCAATTCCAGCCTAGGGGTCTGTCTGCTTGGAGTTTGCATGTTCTCTCCCCGTGTTCACGTGAGTTTTCTCCAGGTACCTCGGTTTCCTCCCACAGTCCAAAGACATGCTGTTCACTCTAAATCGCACCTCTGTGTGAGTGTGTGTGTGTGTGTGGTGCCCTGTGATGGACTGGCGTCCCATCCAGGGTGTAGTCCTGCCTTGCACCCTGTGTCTGCTGGGTTAGGCTGCGGCTCAACATGACCCTCTAATTGTTAATTTCACAAATCACCTGCTTAATTGATCACAACAAAATAGTTCCAGGTGTTTATAAATTGATGATTTATTGGTTATCTATAAAACCTGCTGGATCGGGGCTCTCCAAGACCAGGGTTGGAGACCCCTGCTATATAGTTTATTATACAACTTTTATAGAAGAAACCTTGGCAAATATCTAATCCCTTTGTGCATGGCAGCAGGCATCCCCAGGAAATGAGACTGCATGTGTAAGGGATTAAGGGAATGGAATGGAACTCTGTGGATTAATTTATTTTTGTTATTTGCTGGGCAGCAGTGTGGAGTAGTGGTTAGGGCTCTGGACTCTTCAATCCCAGTTGGGAGACACTGCTGCTGTACCCTTGAGCAAGGTACTTTACCTAGATCGCTCCAGTAAAACCCAGCTGTATAAATGGTGAATTGTATGTAAAACATAATGTGATATAATTGTAACAAATGTAAGTCACCCTGGATAAGGGCGTCTGCTTAGAAATGAATAAACAATGATAGTATGTGTTGCAGTCAGGATGTCCCGGGTGAGATTCTAGCGGTGAGTGGAAGAGTAGATTCACAGTGACGGGGTGTGTTCACAGAGCACACAGCACTCTACTCAGATTGGCAATGCATGGATACAGTAAGGGATCCCTGATGCCAGGAAACTAATCATCAAGACACTCCTATTCAGACAGCACTTGTAAAACCTCAACTCTAACCTTCTGGACAATGTGACACCCTGCCTTAAATGCACTTTAACTGGCTTTATCGTATCTGCTCCTGACCTTGCTGCTCCCCACTATTGCTCCTTGTTATGTCTGTTTTTAATCCTGCTCTTCAATTTGTCTTTACTGTGAAATATATCTACCTTACTTGGTGCCTGTTTTCACTGCACTCATAACTAACCCTGATGTAACTACCGCCGTATTATTATCTGCCCTTACTTGAACTGTCCCTAAATTGAATAATGTCCTGTATTTTGTACTTGCTCTTAGTTAAACTTTTTGCTAACATTCCACACAAGTGTAGAACGGCACTTAATACAATAGGAGTCTACACAATCAGTACTACTGGCATAGAGTATCTTTGGTATGCTCTATCCCAAGGGCCAGAGCTCTTTTCATCTAGAGACTTACACACCTACTGTCACATTATCTAAACTAATATATATATATATATATATATATATATATATATATATATATATATATATATATATATATATACAGTACATATATACAGTACATATAAGGCTAACTCCTATGAAATAATTCATTCCTTTCTTTCTTTGGCTGGCATGGAGTGTTATTATTATTATTATTATTATTATTTATTTATTTATTTCTTAGCAGACACCCTTATCCAGGGCGACTTACAATCTCAAGCAAATACATTTCAAGTGTTACAATACAAGTAATACAATAAGAGCAAGAAATACAATAATTTTTGTTCAAGTATGACAAACCACAATTCAATAATACAGCAGATAATAGTGATAGTTACATCAGGATATGATTAAATAGTGATAGTTACATCAGGATATGATTAAGTACAAAATACTACAGGTTAAACACTTGGCAGATTACAGTATTCTGAAGTACAGGATTAAATGCAGTAAAATAGGGGGCAGATAAGAGCAAAATAAAGCACATTTAAATGAATGGTGATAGTGTCCCAGGATACAACAGAGGAGTTCTACAGGTGCTGTTTGAAGAGGTGAGTCTTAAGGAGGCGCCGAAATGTGGTCAGGGACTGGGCAGTCCTGACATCTGTAGGAAGGTCATTCCACCACTGCGGAGCGAGGGTGGAGAAGGAGCGGGCTCTGGAGGCAGGGGAGCGTAGCGGAGGTAGAGCCAGTCTTCTAGTGCAGGCGGAGCGTAGAGGTCGGGTGGGGGTGTAGGGAGAGATTAGGGTCTGGAGGTAGCTGGGTGCAGTCTGGTCAAGGCATCTTTAGGCTAGTACAAGAGTCTTGAACTGGATGCGAGCGGTGATTGGGAGCCAGTGGAGCGAGCGGAGTAGTGGAGTAGCGTGGGCGAAGCGAGGCAGAGAGAACACCAGGTGGGCAGCAGAGTTCTGGATGAGCTGGAGCGGACGGGTGGCGGACGCAGGGAGGCCAGCCAGGAGGGAGTTGCAGTAGTCTAGGTGGGAGAGTACCAGGGCCTGGACCAGGAGCTGGTTAGCATAATTGGTGAGGAAGGGTCGGATTCTTCGTATGTTGCTGAGGAAGAAATGGCAAGTGCATGCCAGAGTGGAGATGTGCTGGGAATAAGAGAGGCAGGGGTCCAGGGTGACTCCAAGGTTCTTAGCGGAGGAAGAGGGAGTGAGTGTGGTAGATTCCAGAGGAACAGAGATAGAGAGATCAGAGGAGGGGGAGGAGGAGGGAAAGAAAAGGAGGTCAGATTTAGAGAGGTTGAGTTTGAGGTGATGCGAGCGCATCCTTGAGGAAATAGCAGACAGACAGGTAGAGATACGGGAGGAGATGGTGGAGTCAGAGGTGGGGAAGGAGAGGAAAATCTGAGCATCATCAGCATAGAAATGGTATGAGAAACCATAGGATGCGATGAGGGGGCCCAGGGAGCGGGTGTAGAGAGAGAACAGGAAAGGACCCAAGACTGACCCTTGGGGGACTCCAGTTAAGGGAGGGTGAGGTGTGGAGGTTGCTCCACGCCAGGTTACCTGGTAAGTGCGGTTGGAGAGGTAGGAGGAGAACCAGGCCAGAGCAGTGCCAGAGATCCCCAGGTCAGCAAGAGATGATAGTAGAATAGAGTGATCAACAGTGTCAAAGGCAGCAGAGAGATCAAGGAGAATGAGGACAGAGGAGAGAGAGGCAGCTCGGGCACACTTAAGTGAGTTGGTGACAGACAGGAGGGCGGTTTCAGTGGAGTGAGCAGAGCGGAAGCCAGATTGGAGAGGGTCAAGCAGAGAGTGGTTGGACAGGAAAGCAGAGAGCTGGCGGTGTACAGTCCGCGCGAGGGTTTTGGAGAGGAAGGGTAGGAGGGAGACAGGATGGTAGCTCTGGAGGGAGGTGGGGTTGAGGGTAGGTTTTTTGAGGAGGGGAGTGATAGAGGCTTTTTTGAAGTCAGAGGGAAAGATACCAGAAAGTAGAGAGGTGTTGAGGAGGGAGGAGATTACGGGGAGTAGAGCAGGAGCAGCAGCTTGAAAGAGGTGAGTGGGGAGGGGGTCCAAGGCACACGTGGTGGGTTTGTGACCCTGGAGCAGGGAGGAGAGGTCAGAGTCTGAGAGGGGCAAGAAGGTGGAGAAGGAGGGCGAGTTAGTAGGGGATGTAGTGGGTGTAGGGGTTGGAGCAGGAGGGGGTGTGGGGGAGGGAGAGGTGTTAAAGAGTTTGCGGATATCTGAGATTTTAGAAAAGAAGAAGGAGGCAAAGTGGTCAGGGGAGATAGAGGAGGGAGGAGGAGGGAAATAGGGTTTAGGAGGGAGGAGAAGGTAGAGAATAGTTTACGTGGGTTGTTAGTGGAGGCTTTGATTACAGATTGGAAATAAGCACATTTAGCAGAGGAGAGAGTAGAGGAGAAGGAGGAGAGGAGAGTGCGGTAAAGGTCTAGGGCAGCAGGGAGTTTGGTTCTCTCCCATTTCTTTTCAGCAGATCGCAGTGTGATTCTTGCCGAGCGGAGCGCAGAGGAGAGCCAGGGATGGGGAGGGGAGGGGCGAGCAGGTCGGGAGGTGAGGGGACAGAGGGAGTCGAGGGAGGAGATGAGTGAGGAGAAGAGGGTGGAGGTAGCAGAGTCTACGGAGAGTTGTGAAAAGGAGTCGATAGGAGGGAGGTGAGAGAGAGCACTCAGTGTTCACTCAGTGAGCAGGGAAGTGGGGTAATATTTCCTGCCACGTTTTCAAACATCAGCATACATTGGATAAGAATGCAGCCCAAGGCTAGTTACCTTTATAGTCAAATTATTGATTGTTGTTTATGAAATGGATTTTGTTTTTAGAAGTTACATTTTGACAGGTAGTAATTAACAAGTAGTGTTATGTTAATATTTTAAGTACCATATTTACATGTTGTATGTAAAGATTTGTATAAAGAGGATCCTGAACAATAGGTTGTGCTATACAGCTTTTATTTCACTCAGGACAGATTTCCCAATAAACCACAAGCCTCGAATGGTACACTTGAATGTTTCCACTCCATTAATGAACAGCGATGCTGGAATCCATTGTGATATTTTTTTTCCCCGCTCTGCAGACTCTTCCCTGTGTGCAGCTGGAGGGCAGTTTCCACAACGAAGGATACCAGCTGGAGCCAGGTGCCTGCTGCTCACATCATCATGTTATTATTATTATTCTATTTCTCTATCAAGCCTGCTGTTCTACAAGCAAGGGTAATGTGTGAACTATCAGCAGTCTCAGGGTGGAAGTTCTGAATCCAGCCTGGTGATGAAGCCCCGTGAAACAATGACTTGATTTACATGCGGGGAAACTTTCAGGACATTTGTCTACTGTCATGACTTATTTAAGGTGGTACAGCTGGATTACTATTTTAGATAGTTTTGGTTTCTGTTTAGTTTATGTTTGAATAACAATATAACAAATTATACAAAAACAATCAAATACAACATGAAGTTTCAAAGCAGGAATTGTTAAATTAAATATAAACCACAACTATCTAAAATTGTAAGTCAGCCATACCACCTTAAATAAGTCATGACAGTAGAAGATAAGTCATGACATTTTAAACCAAGCCAGCATCTCACTTGATAAAAGCCCTGCCACATGGAAAACAAATTGGTGTTATGAAAAGAGACTTTTTAATTTTATGAAATATGAAGTTTTTTTCAGCTTTTTTAAGCCTATCCTTATATAGATATTCATCCTCTTCAGATATACTAGAAATGGTGTCTATAGTGTTCTTTCTAGTTTCCTCCGTCCTGCCTATATAGTGATGCATTAGATCACCTGCAATTACAGTACAGCCATAGCTGAAGGGTCAATATGGATAACAAAAATACAATTGTTTGTGTTGTTTTGAGTGGAATAGTGGGTTTCTAGATTAGAATCTGTGATTGAAATTACTGATGTGCCGCATGTGTTGGCCTTTATTAAAACACACAACAAATCTATTGTTCCTGTCATCACAAAATCTCTTTTGAATCCCCTTCCAGATTTGAATTTGGATCCAGAGACAGTGTCCAGTACAGGATCTGTGCAAACTCTCAGCGCCCCTGTGCAGGTTAGTAGTCTCTGCTTTGGATTGTTAAGCAGCAATTCTAGTCAACTCTCCATTATTCAGAGTAATATGGGGGAGGATGATCTGGATTAAACAGAAACACATAGAAAAACACATCTAGTATACTTAGTGTTCCGCGTTTTGCTTTTTTTTATTTTTGATAACCCTGTGATGTCCCTATAAACATATTTTGAGCTGATTTACTTTCTTAATCAATATTTAATTACCAAAGGACATTGGTTCAATTTACCCTTCTATGTTTTGATTGAGTTAAAAAGGACATGCATTGATCTTGCCTGATTCCGGACCTGCATTTCATTCGGGCTCAGTCTAATCATTGCTGAATTTCATTGCGTTCGTTTTCTTCTGCTAATTTAAATAACATTTCACTTATCAAATATACCATTTATTGACTTAATAACTGTTAATTAATGTTTAAAGGGAGGTAAAGAGCTGGAAAAAGAAAACCGATAACTTGGAATACTAAATATACCGGACTTCATGTCACCAGTGTACAGTACTGTTTATTTGTTTTTGAATCACTCCACCATTGTTTTATCTAATTCTTTGAAATAATTGTTTTTCATTGATTTTTCAGATTAGCCGATAAATAGTTAGAGTTATGTGTATGAAATAAACAAATCTTTCTTCTTTTTCAATTGTGAACTGTCTGTTCATCTATCCTGTAGTCTGATGACATCGTCACTCCTTAATACATTTTTATACTGTTGGGAGACGCGTGCAGGGAGAGCCAGGTGCCTTCGGGAGACTCTAATACAGTACCTCCTGGTTTAGTTGGTAAAGCTAAAATCCAATCTTCTAATATGTATGTTAGAGAAAGGAGCCATGTGACCTGACTATGTATGGTCTCATTCCTACTACAAACCGAATAAATAAATGGGCTCGGTTTGTACCTCAACTCACTGGTGATGTTGACTCCCTTCTACTTGTTATGCTCCTAACTGTGATTGACGAGCTTCCCATCAGTACAAGATGGATAATGTTTGGAAAGTCAAATGGAAATAACATATACCATATGTTCTTTAAAATGATCAATATTATTATTATTATAACAGTAGTAAAAACCAAATACTGACACTTACAGAACATTATTGAATAATTTAAAGGATACATAGAAATGTATTACACAAATACTTCCAAATGTGATGAAATTTGACTTTCAAAAGCCAGCCCTTATGCTTTACACACACAGTTAGGGAACAGGTTTACGCAGTTACTTTTTCTGAACTTGGAATGTCTTTCTTTATATTCTATAACTTTGTAGAATTATACATCAAAAGTCCTTCATAACCACTCATTCACACCAGCTGTCACTCCTTATTACTACTATACTACCATCATTTATGACACAGGCATGTGGTTAGGATTACTGTGAAATTTGAAAGGCAATATTTGCTGAAGGGTTTGCACAGTCTGACACAGGAAGTGGTATGGTATATTTATTCATTTAAACAAGATTATTACAATTGGTAAACATGTCAGACTCTACTGCAAAGCTCTTGAGTGTGCTTGGTTGAATACAGAGCCTGAAGATCTGCAGAGTAATTCATGGGTGGAAATGAAAGAAAGTGGAGGAATTGGAGCAGTCACTGGAGCTGCTGCCGTGTCTCCAGTAACACATTGGGGGAGTAGATCTGCCTGGCGATGGTGGTGCTGTGAAAGAGCTGCTCTTTGGTGTGGAGATCTGTCCTTGTAGAGCTTCATTAAAGAAAGATGAGGGGGTGTGGGTCTGTTCATTGAAGGAGGGGGGCATTCTAGTCACTGGTTGAGTGGTTAGTTAGGTGGATCTATTTACTGTTGGAGGGGGAGGTCTATTCATTGGTGGATAGGTGTGTCTGTCTAGTGGTGGATAAGGAGGTCTATTCATTGGTGGATAGGTGTGTCTGTCTAGTGGTGGATAAGGAGGTCTATTCATTGGTGGATAGGTGTGTCTGTCTAGTGGTGGATAAGGAGGTCTATTCATTGGTTGAATTTCAGATTGATCCATTGGTGGATGGAAAGGTCTATTCATTGATAGGAATTCATTCATTGGTTGACCAGTAGGTCTATTCATTGGTTGAATGGCAGGTCTATTTGGAGGAAATGCAGCTTCCTTCATTGGTTGAGCAGCAGTTCCACTCACAGATGCAAAAGCAGATGCATTTATTGGTCGGGGGGCAGATCTCTTCTTAGAAGAAGCAGAACAGGAAGATCCTGCCATCAGTGTGCCTGGACTTGATGATGGGATTCCAGCTGCTGCATTCTTCTGAAACACAAAGCACTCATCAGCATCAATAACTGCAGTTCACAAAAACATGCATCCCCTTGCAAACAAAGCAACTTCATTTCCAGAAAGATGTGCAGCAATTTCTAGATTGAATAATAGACAGTTTGTTCAAAGCCTTATCAGAAGAACAAGTTAATAAAGACTGACAGAATGAAAGAGTAACCACACAAAGTCATTCCCATAAGTATCTAATAATCTCTTGACTTTACCGGATCATCCAATGGAGTTTCACTTGCAGTCAGAGGTTGGACACAGGCTCCTGGGCAAAGAATAGAATTCAAATCCATTAAAGCAATAAAAGTGAACTAGTTAACTCTTTAAGCAGATAAAATAGTTCCTTACAGACAATCAGAGCAGCTCAGTACCTCCTTAGGCTTAACTGAACATATCTTTTTATTGATTTAAAGACCTTTCTGAAGTTTGTAAACTTGTAAGATTAGCAGTGATAACATTAAATAATTCTATATTCCAAAGAGTAATAAAAGCAGTCACTCTGAGGGGGGAAAAAAAAAGATTCTCCTTAACTATAATCTGCCAAGAACCAAAAGGAACAATGACCTCAAGCTCTGTATATACTGTAGCTGTTGAATTCTAATAAATTTACATATTATGTGGGGCACCCAGATTAGCTTTGCATTCCTCTGACACATGATGATGGGATACATTTTGAGATCATTTACTGTATTCTCAAATTTTTATAAAATGCATGTATGAAATAATGAATGAAAACATGGCCTGACTTATAGAATTAAAGACATTGTGCACACCACTTAACCATTCAATTCATAATATGCATTGCATTTCCACCGGTAGTGTGCAATGAAAAAGATATATAGCAGTTCTTAATCAACAGGCAGTATGTGTACATATTAATGCAATAATAAAACCAGCTCTCACTGCTGTGCTGGGGGAGGCTCTGTGTCACTCGGTGGGTGGGGGTCAATCGAATTGCAGAAGCTCTTTGCACATTCCCAAGCCTGATGTGAGCCTCGACTAGTCTGAAAAATAGGAAACTATTTCAGCCACGGAACCTTAATGGACAATGTAAAATGATACAAAATGTAATTGAGGGCGGACGCACTTTTGTCGAAGGTTTGCATTTTCATCCTTCTGCACTTGCAGAGCCCGTTCAGCAGCTCGTTTCTGAAGCTGTGACAATACAGAGAGGGATAGAGGGTAGCATTAGGAAGCAACTCTGCTTAAAGAGATCAGCACTGTTCTGTGAAATGGAGGAGTCACAAAACACTTACCCATTTCTCATGCACTGCCTTCTCACAAGACAGATTCTATAAGAGAGAAGATTCATTTCTGTCAGGGCATCGAAAACATAGATGTGAACTTTGCAATTCAAAGGGGATCTCAAGTAGTTTGTGTGTGTGTGTGTGTGTTACTTGTTCACATATTCTGCTACAATTGTTTAAGTAAGTTGTGTGTTTTTATTTTTCGACATCCTGACCACTTTTTTACACTATTAAATTGCACTACACTGTGCTTCGTTTCCAAGATGGCTTCACAAGTACCCTTCAGAAGAATGTCAGAACTATAGTTCCCATCATCCTCTTGCTCATGTATGAATGATGGGGGTGATGGGAAATGTAGTTCTGACGTTCTTCTGAAAGGTACATGTGAAGCCATCTTGGAAACGGAGCATGTAGACTGAAATTTAATAATGTAAAAGGTGGTCAGGATGTAAAACAAATTAAAAATACACACACTTTACTTAAACAGTAGCAACGTATGGGGACATGTAACACATAAAGATTCTCTCTAATTCAGATTTTTCATTCTTAGCCCCCAGGTAAACATTTTGGACAGTTTTCAAAACAATAGTTTCTGTTGTTGACATGATACATGTTTACAGTATATCTGTATTTCTTACAGGTTCAATGATTAACACATAGTGCTATATTTTAACATGCAGTATAGTAACACTGTACACAAAGATGATTCTACTTTCCATAACAATGACTGCACGTAAACTGTACAACATCATTTGTGTATTGCGATTTCAAACGTGGTGCTTTCTCATTGCAAGATATATAGGTATATACAGTGCTGTGTGCAGTGCAATCCCATGTGCTGTATACAGATTTTTTCCATTAAAGGGTATACGTATACTGCTGAAACAACCAATATTTAGTTGGAGGGCATGACGGATTGCCAAACAAACTATAACATTCATTTCTTTGAAAACAACAGAAAGGCAAACTAAAAAGCTAAATAAAGTTTGCAAATGCACAGAGCATTCCACACTATTCTGCACAGGGGGGATTGGCAGATTTTGACCAACCTGTGCAGCAAGTTGAAATCATGGGATAGGCAGCAGGAAGGGTTAATAGCAGTCCACAGCTGCTCACATCTGATATTCTGCCCTACCTGGTATGCATAGGAATACTGTGTATTCTTTAGTGTCTCCTGGATTTTGTGCAATCTTCCCTTGTAAATCTTTAGTTCCTTGTTTGCCTGTACTGGATTTCCATTGCCTTCAAACAGTCTCTCCTCCTTTTCTCCATGCCTGTGCTCTTCCTGAAGGAGTTTTCTGAAAGATTTTAGACTTGTTATCCACAGCTATTAACCACTCAAAACAGATGAATTCATTAAAGGGGAAATCAAGTTCCCCACAGCTCTGTAAGTAAGGTGTGTGTATTTGTAAACTGTTCACGCCAGAGGTATTTATTTGTTGAACTCTTTCTTTATGACTTTATTAACATCCCACATGTGTCACCAGCTCCATTACAAACCGTCATATTACTAACTGAAACCCCGCCCTCACAACCTTACTAAGCCCTCTGTCCTTTGACCTGCAGAGTATATGCGGTAACACCCCCAATACTCCACAGTATTTTTTTTTGACAACCTGACCACTTTTTGACACTATTAAATTGCAGTCTACAGTGCCCTGTTTCCAAGACACATGTACCCTTCATCGTCTGCTGTATGTGTGATGGGGGGTGATGGGAAATGTAGTTCTGAAGTTCTTCTGAAGGGTACATGTGAAGCCATCTTGGAAACAGAGCACTGTAGACTACAATTTAATAGTGTCAAAAAATGGTCAGGATCTGAAAAAAACAATACACACATCTTACTTTAACAGTTGTAGCAACATATGAGAACATGTACAGTAACACACACAAAACAACTTTATTTCCCCTTTAACAAGGTGAAGTTCAACTCTTAAGACTCTATTGAAATCGACTTGGAGCTGAAACATTTGTCATTGATCTCAAGTCTCCTTTAGTGCTTCACAACTTCAGATGTCCATAAAATGGCAGTTGAGTCTCCTCTGTAGCCCCTCCCAGCAGCATGAATACTCACTGTCGGAGAGTGTTCCATGTTTGCTCATACAGATCCCTCAGTATCTCCAGTTTGTGTTGGGCAGTCTTGAGGTTTCTGTGCTCCAGGTTTCTTCTTTTCTCTGTAACACAGATCCCCAGTGTAATTCTAATGTAATAACTGGGAGGGAGTTCATTATTAGAGAAGCAAGAAAGCGAACAGGACATGTACCTTCCATCTCACATCTGGCTTTCTCTTCATCTGCTAGTTTGGCCAGATTTCTGTCTCGTTCTTCTGCCTTTGCTGTCAGTTGGATCTAGATTTAAATGAATGGAGAGTACATCGTACACATTCAGAAAACACGTCTTTACCACCCTATTTATATACAATGCATGCTTAGTGTAGTTTATTTAGTTTTTGCCCAGCACATGTATAATGTATCTCAATAGTGGGCAGCAGTGTGGAGTAGTGGTTAGGACTGTGGAATCTGACTGGAGGGTTTAATTCCAGGTGGGGGACACACTGCAGCTGTAACCTTGAGAAAGGTACTTTAACCAGATTGCTCCAGTTAAAAAAGAAGATTTTACAAATGCCTAATTATATGTAAAAAATGATGTGATATCTTGTAATAATTGTGAGTCTCCCTGGATAAGAACGTCTGCTAAGAAACTATTAATAGTGCAAAATTGTAGAGCAATTTAATAAAAGCAGCATAAAAAATAATCACCTTCAAATGCTTAAAAAAAGGATAGCTATTTAATTACAAAAGCCAGTTAATTCAAATGGACTAGAATGAATTTGAATGAATTAGACTTACCTGTGAAACGATGTTGATCTGTTTACCTGTCTTCTTCATTTGATTCTCTGAAAGAGTAAATGTGTTTGTTCAAACTCCAGTTTGGTGGTACTCAGCTCTGGCCCTCGACATCCACACCAGTCCTGCTCTTTATTCTAATCAGGTCCACACTACAAAACCGATCTCGAGAACCCAACTCAAAACCGTTCTGATTAGTCTAGCTCAGAGTGCCCACAGTGAAATACCCCTTTCTCTTTAGTCAGTATTAATGCATTCACACATTATTAAAATAGTGTGGTTTCATTTCTAGCAGTGCAGTGGCTAATAGGACTTAATACACTATCCCACCATGCACTAGCTAGTGTTTGCAAACAAGAAAATGTGGATTCTATGCTAGTAGAACAAATTGTGCTTCTGACTTTCCTGAAAAAATGCAGTCACATATGGCAGTAGGTCCTATTATATGTAATTTATTTAAATAACGTTTATTTTACAAGTTAATTAACGTTTATTTGACCTAAAACCTGCTTCCTACAATGTTCTGATGTTAACAGCAACAGCTCGCCACCTCACACCGGAGTTTACACCCAGTTCCCCTAAGGCAGTGCCTGTTTGCATGAAACATCTTAAGACTATTTCACTTATTTCACTTTATTTATTTTTTACCATCGAGGCATCGTTTTTTCCATAACGCAAAAAAAAAAAAAAATGCAAAGAGGTATTTTTAGTTACAGCCTGCACGGAAATGAAACATTTCTCCAGTCTATCTCCATATCATTATATGTTTATAACTTAATACTTTAATTATACACATTTCAAATGATCTGTCTCTCACACTACATTAACTCAGTTCCTCAAAAGTTAAAAAAAAATATTGCTGTATCATGCAGGACCCACGACCGTCTTCTATGAAATTATTACCCATCTTTCATAAACAAACTGCTTTCAACGTCACATTGTGAACTTCTTGCGCGAAATCATTTAAGAAATGTAAATATTTGCAATAGCCATGCGCCACACGTAAACTGAGGATTCTGGGATATTGGAGGATACACAATACGTAGATCGGTATTACAACGTCCAGACATATGATAATACGCACTAACTGATGCGACCTTATTTAGAACCGGACTGTAAACCACCTCCTGAGGTAGTCTCAAGTCTGGTTCTCGAGGACGGCATTAAACGCTCGGTAGTGTGGACACAAACCGTATTTAGCACTTTTAGGTGGTTTAAAAGCAACTAATACGGATTAAATATTAATCAACAGGTTCAGTGAATTAGAATTAGAATAGAGAGTATGGAGTAAAATCCTTGCACTGGACTAGATGAACTAGATCTTAAGGGCCAGTTTAGCACCACTACTCTAGCCCCCACCCCCTTAAATATTCAGTTATCTGCTGCATTGCTCGGGGATTACACTGCACCTGGAGTCTCACCATTGACATTTCCTTCCTGAATCGTCACAGTCTCACACTGAGCATCTGCCTTCAGACCTCCCAGCTTGCTTATCTGCTCATATAAAGCCTGTAGATTGTAAGCAGTCAAAGTGGTACACAGTTTTCATAAATGAGTCATTTACATTGAATTAAAACCATTTGAGATTAAAAAAAAAAAAAAAAAATACTATAACTAGTGAACAGAAAGGAGTGGCAATGCTCTATTTTAAGTGAAATAAATAAGTAACATTTAATAAATAAGTTACAGTATCGGCCTTAATTTACGGCAATTTCGATTTTCAAAGAAGAGAAATTTGGAGGATGTACTTTTTGTTTCTGAACTACGTATACAGGAACATTCTCGCTTTCCAGCAATACTGCCCCTTTTAGTCTGGCTGCTGACTGGCGGAGCACTCGAGTGTGATTTGACGAGTTTGTCTTTTTCAGCTTTGTCAGCAGGTCACTTAAGAAGTAGTCTTTTGTTTTTATATATTATATTAAGCAGTGGTGTACCTCAATGTCACAGTCTTTGCAGGCTATGGAATCTGCCATATCTTTGGAAATCTTTTGGAGCATTTTCATTTCCTCAGTAAGCTTACTGCATTGTTTCTCCCCGTCTTTCACCTCTTTCAGTAGCTAGAAAACAAGAATCCTTCAGTGTTAAACATTGTGTTCCAGCACAGAGCAGTCCAGTGCTCTACACATATACAGGTGTGTTCTCTTGTACAGAATACAAGAGTTCTACTTGCCTCTTCCTTCTCGTGGTTTAATCTTTCATTCTCTTCCAGAGTCCACTGCAGCTTAGCCCGGAATTCAGCCTCTTCAAGACTGTCCTTTTCCAAAACTCCTGCTTCCTAAATTGGTTTCATATCCAAGAAATGGTATAGTTTACATACGGATACAAAACTAGATCAAATCTTTTAAATAGCTAGTATACCAAATTATCTTGTTATAGATAACATCAAACCAACTTAGATATATGCAATATGAGTGTAGCGTTGGAGATTTAATGCCTTTAATGTGTTTTTTGTTGCTTTTCCAGTAAGTGTTATGTCACTCTTGTTCAATTAAGGGAACATTGAGCGATGGAGACCATGTCTAACCACTGCAGCTCCCATTGACTCCAAGTGAGAGGCGAAGACAAGCACATGTGTCCACCGAAACGTGCTTCAGGCTGTCAGGCCATCCGCTTTCTTTCACTATTTCTTTCACCGTGAAGTCAACCTTATCTATCGGGTCGAAGGAAATGCAGTTCTGGTTGAAAAACAGCCGGCTCGCAGGTGCCCAGTTACCACAGGAGTCTCTGGTGTGTAGTGATTAGACAAGGATTACTCTGTCGACTGAAACCCTCCACACTTGAGCGCCGCTTAGCCAATTGTACTCTACCACCTGTATGCAGTCCTGCTGGGTCACTTTTTTCATTTTTGTCCAAGGAATGATAGAGCACCACAGTAGATACTGTGATACAATGTACTATATGTGCTATTATGCATATATATATATATATATATATATATATATACACACACAAAATGCCTGCATATATTTCTAAAGAAGGCTTACATAGAGTTGCGTTTAATTTAATTTGAAAAAAAAATACAAAAAACATACATTTAATTTTGGATAATTTTGCATAATTTTGCTTTTTTCTGTGCACAATTCCCTGGGTTTTAACTGGGCAACAGAATAACACCAATCATACCTTCAATGGTTCTGCATTCCATGATTCAAAGATTTTCTCGCAGCTCTGAATGGATGTTTGAATCTCAGAAATCTATTCAAAATAAAAGAGGATACAGTGAAACTAAGAAACAAGGTGTCATCTTTATGTTAATATCGGAGTAAGTGAATAGAAACTACATTGCTAGGCAGTAAACTTGTTAACTGATCAAACTTACCAGTTGTTCTTGATTGGCCCGCTTTGTCTTGTGTTGCTCTAGGGCAGACTGTGAGGCTCTGAGCTGTTCCTCTGCGGATTCGTTCACACGCTGTAGATATTCACACATGCCCTTTTAGGTGAAGGACAAAACAGAAAGATTCAAACAGTGCTCCAATTCCACAGCATTTCAGGGGGAACTCAAGGTTTTTCGTGTGTGTGTGTGTGTGTGTGTGTGTGTTACGTGTTCCCACATGTTGCTACAACTGTTTAAGTAAGGTGTGTGTGTGTATTGTTTTTATTTTTTGACATCCTGACCACTTTTCTGCACTATTCAATTGCAGTCCACTTTGCTCTATTTCCAAGATGACTTCACATGTACCCTTCAGAAGATCTTCATTCTCATGCTCATGTATGGATGAGGGGGGTGATGGGAAATGTAGTTCTAAAGTTTTTCTGAAGAGTTCTTCCGAACAGAGCACCAGAGACTGCAATTCAGTAGTGGTCAGGATATCAGAAGGAATGAATAAAAACAATACACACAACCAACTTAAACATATGGGAACATGTACCACAAACACAAAAACGTTCCCCTTTAATTACATACTTATTCCAGCAATAGTAATAATACTTGGTAGTTCCAATGAAACTGGCATTTATGCAATTAATTTTGGTTATTACCATACTATTACACAGTAATAACATGGTAATAACAGGTATGTGTGCACTGGCGTCTAATGAGCTGTCCATTATTCTTCATGTCCTACCTGCAGGTTCTTGTTTTCATGTGTAGAAGACTGTGTTGCCTCTTCAGTTTCTTTCAGATGTTTGCCATGTTCCTGAATCTAATCAGAACAATACAGTTCATTAGTAGAGTTCTTGGTTTAGGTTTATTTTCATTCAGACTCATTCACGTTTGTTTGGGTATTTTTTTTGACTTGGTCACTTTGGCAGGGTACACTGAGTGGTGTTGATCATGCAGGCAACACATGAACAGTGAGTGTGTGATGTAGGTGAGCTCCTCAAAGCAGCTCAGTAAAATAATCACTTTAACGGTTTGCTCAGTTCTGCTGTCACTGAGCCGCTCAGGGCGCTCCTGAGCATTTCTCATCAGAGATCAGAGTGAGTGGATGGAACGGACACCTGCAGGAAACAAGTGGAGGCGATAGGAAGAGTTGACTAATTGACACCGAAGTCACCGATGATGAATTGGTATGACTTCATAAAGTTAATGCATAAGATGGAACAAATGGCTGTTTTCAAATTTTTATCATTTTATTTCAATTTTCAAAATTTAGAGCTGTTTTATAATTATTATTACTGGTGCCATTAATATCCCATATGGAAAGGAAATATATTTAATATATTTAAAATATATAGCTTTATAATGCATACATTGTTCCTACATTTTCCATATATGAAACATATTTAAATATATCAAATACATACATACATATATATATATATATATATATATATATATATATATATATATATATATATATATATATATATATATATATATATTGTAAGATAGCGGGTTGTGAGAGACAGCAGGGAGGGGGTTAAAACCTCCCTGCAAGAGAAACATGTGGGAATGCACCGTTTTGTATTGTGTTGCTTTATTGTTTCATTTAATTTTCTAATTGATTTCTTAATTGTATTATTGTTTAGTTTAATTGTTTTATTATTAATTATCATCCGCACCTGGGCGTTATTGGGGAATTAGACCCAGGTGCGGGGTTTAAAAGGAGAGCAGGCAGTCTGCTCGAGGCTGCTGAGTAGAAGGAGGCAGTAGAGGTGCTCTGTCTCCGAGTAGCCAAAGGAAGTAAAGTAAGTGCGATGTCAAACCGGTGTTTTGGGAAGGACGGGAAAACAGTGTAGGTGTCCCGCGTTAGTCAGGGTGTTCCTGAAAGTCGAGTTAGTGCTCCAAAAGAGCTAGGTGTTTATTTTGCTTTTGTATTTGTTGTGATTTTGTGTTTATTAAAAAAAATTAGCGCAAACGCGCTTGAAAAATCAATTTCAGTGTCCTGGGTCGTATTCTTGAAGGGGCAACGAACCCGAGTGGGTCCACCTGTGTTACAATATATATATATATATATATATATATATATATGAAACATATATGATTGTGACAGGCTGGCGAGTGGTGACGTCAGGCCAGAATGCAGGACACAGAACCGAGGCAGTAGTACTGCAGGGCAAAAGACACTGCGGCGCCATTTATTCAAACAATAATAAAAATGAATATTTAAACAAAAAACACAAAAGAAAAGGTTTCAACAAAAATAAATCTCGAACGCAAACAAACGCTAAAGTCAGGCTGTGCAACTAATCCTTATCCGTTCTTCCTTTTAAATATAGCTCTCACTCTGAACACCCACCCCAGCGCAGCGAGCTGCAGGTTTTTATATACTCAGCCGGGGGATTAACCAGCTACCAATCAGCTGATTATCCCATAGCTGCATTCTGCACGAGTTTTTGAGTTGCCAAACCTCGCCTCTGCCAGAATGTACACACATGCACGCACGCACACACGCCGTCTTTTTAAATAAATAAATACCTATACAAAATCATAATACAACATGACAATGCACAATAACGAAAATGAAAACACATTTAAATGTACAGGGCTCCTCGCCCTGTTACAATGATCCATATATATTTACAGATATATTGAAAATGTATTTTCTTTCTGTATGGGATTATTGTTCGTTTTTGGATCAGTCCTGCAATGTTGGTATTAAACACCAGATAGCCAGATATGAGGTTTAGTCCAAACAGAGCGCCCAACTCAGGGCTATTTCATCTACCATAACCTCAGAAATACAAACGAGTAAAGAATTGTTATTCGCCATTTTAAACATCGCTCAGCGCTTTCGTGTAGCAGAGCATTAAGTCAATTTCAAATCAGATCAGTGTTCTTTCTGAGCGGCTCACTTACTTAACGCACCCACTGTTAAAATGTGTGAGCCGTTTAGAATATGTGAGCAGACACAGTGAGTTGAGTGTTGCACTTTCCCAACTCTTTCTAACAAAATGTAGAAACCCAAATCCATTACCTTTAAACACACTCACATTCTTGCTGGTCAGAAAAAGGCACTGCAGACAGCTAGACGTGTTACCAGCGGATTGCTCGGATAAGAGAGGTGTTTGGATAATTGAGGTTTTAGCTCTTTGAGCCGCAGTGGTTTAATTATGAAACTACAGATTCTTCATTTTTTTTCCTGAAAATGTAGTGTGATTTCTTGCTGTAACCATTGTTTAGTATGTGTTGGTGGTGCCCTCTAGTGGACAAAATTGGAAACAGACAAATAAGTGACCTCACAGTTGCTAAATTTAGCAGAATCTGTGTTTTCTTGCATGTATGCAAAATCATCCAATATCTGTTACAGGTTCGCTTTTTTTCAGAGTTTTGTTTCTTATGTGAAATAATGTTTAGAGTAGGAAAGCATTGAACATTTCTGAAATTACAACAGTTTGCCGTATTTTTTTTTAAGTTATATCACAAAAATGTAAGCTACTGTGCCTCAAAGGGTTAACCAGTTTAATTATTGTGAATCTTTTTCTCTTACTGCCCTTCACTTTACAAAGTCCATCCTGTGCTTACCGTGTGTTTTAAATCTGATAAATGACCAGCAGCTTGGCAAATTTCATCTGACAGCTGTCTAATTTTTTGGTGAAGCTGTATTTCTGTCACTAAAATAAACCAGAAATAACAAGAAAATATAACTTGCTGACAGCCATTTCAGTACAGCAAGCAAGACATAGACATTAAATAAATCATTTTAAAATGTACATTGTTTTTCCATTAGATAAATACATACAATTGTTTATTTAAAAAAAAAAAAAAAACAGAAGAAAGAACCCTGAATCCTATTGCTTCACACTATTGTAATAACACTTACGTTGGTACATTGGCCTTTTGATCTGAAATAAATACATAAAGGAAAATATGACTCATTTTTCTGTCAGCTGTTTTTGTAAGAAATACGGTCTTTGCTGATACATTCATATATGTTAATTGAATAATTATAATAATCTATTTTGTTACCAAAGCAATTTACAATGAGTTATTTTACATGACGATTCCCCCTTACCCAGGGCAACTTACAGTTGTTACAAAATATGCACATTTAAAGAATTACAGTACAATTTAGAGTACAATATACAATCATTTCAACTTTTACTGAAGCAATCGAGGTAAAGTAACTTGCTCAGAGTCTCATCTTGGATTTTAACTCAATAAAAAAATTAGCAAGACCACTTGGGGATATTTTCAGTAGTTGTCTGAATCCTTTTTTTTTTTGGAATCGTATCATTAGTTAAATGAGGAATCACCATGAGAACCCCTTCTGTCAAACTGAATTCAGTTTCTTTACTCACTGCGAGCACAGTCCTCCATAGCACCACAAGGAAGGAAATGTATCCTATCAGGAAGGTAACCATCACAGGTTCCCAGGGAAACCCAAAGAAATCAGGTCCTGGTCTCCAATCAGCAGGCAGGGTCCCAACAAACTAAAACAAAACAGAGAACAGAGCATTGTAAACCTTCTCAAATCTGAGGCTGCTTCAGCAGTGATCAGCAGCAATCAGAGAATCAGCGCTGGACACAATCAGAGAATCAGCGCTGTACACAGATAATCAGAGCTGTACACAATCAGAGAATCAGCGCTGTACACAGAGAATCAGTGCTGTACACAATCAGAATCAGCGCTGTACACAATCAGAGAATCAGCGCTGTGCACAATCAGAGAATCAGCGCTGGACACAATCAGAATCAGCACTGTACACAATCAGAGAATCAGCGCTGTACACAATCAGAGAATCAGCACTGTGCATAATCAGAGAATCAGCGCTGTACACAATCAGAGAATCAGCGCTGTACACAATCATAGAATCAGTGCTGCACACAATCAGAGAATTAGCGCTGTACACAGAGAATCAGTGCTGTACACAATCAAAGAATCAGCGCTGTACACAATCAGAGAATCAGTACTGTGCACAATCACAGAATCAGCGCTGTACACAATCAGAGAATCAGCGCTGTGCACAATCAGAGAATCAGCGCTGGACACAATCAGAATCAGCACTGTACACAATCAGAGAATCAGCGCTGTACACAATCAGAGAATCAGCGCTGTGCATAATCAGAGAATCAGCGCTGTACACAATCAGAGAATCAGCGCTGTACACAATCAAAGAATCAGTGCTGCACACAATCAGAGAATTAGCGCTGTACACAGAGAATCAGTGCTGTACACAATCAGAGAATCAGCACTGTACACAATCAGAGACTCAGCACTGTATACAAAGAGAATCAGCGCTGTACACAATCAGAATCAGTGCTGTACACAATCAGAATCAGTGCTGTACACAATCAGAGAGTCAGTGTTGTACACAGAGAATCAGTGCTGTACACAATCAGAATCAGTGCTGTACACAATCAGAATCAGTGCTGTACACAATCAGAGAATCAGCGCTGTACACAATCAGAATCAGCACTGTACACAATCAGAGAATCAGCGCTGTACACAATCAGAGAATCAGCGCTGTGCACAATCAGAGAATCAGCGCTGTGCACAATCAGAGAATCACCATTGAAGTTAGTTAGCTTTTCCTCACAGCTCATTAAAAAGAATACATAAATAACATTAAGAATACAAAGCAATCAAAAAACTCTCTCTCTCTCTTTATATATAACTCTCTCTCTCTTTATATTATTTATTTAGGTTAATATAAGTAGGAATATAAACTCTTGATAAATCTTGCTCTTTTAGACAGCAGTTTTACAAACCAGTAACATAAGGAGTGTTCCAGGTCACAGAGACTCTGCGTGCCTCACGCAGAATCGAACCATCACTTAGCTTTGTAAGATTAGGAGAAGGGGCCCGGTTGCACAAAAGCTATTAAAATATTTTAAGACCACTTTCTGGGCTTCAACTTAATAAATATTTAAGACCAAAATAAATAAGACCTGTTGCACAAAAAGTCTTATTTTCAACCTGGACTTAAATTGAAGTAATTATGTAAACCTCCTCCTCAGCAGGCTTAAATGGAGGGAACAAGCTGAACTGCTATCTGAGTCTGTCATACAGCATCTGTTTCAACATGTCATACAGAAGAGAAGAGACTACAGTATAGTGACTCATTTTTAATGTACCTGTTGCTAATAACGTGCATCCTCTATTCAATTTCTTCACTTGCCACAATTGCATTGCAAACAAGACATTTCCCCCCAAAAATATATCAATTTAGCCAGCAGTGTTTTCCTTTTTTCCCTTAACTTTAAGTAATTTCCAATACGAGTTACACCAGCAGCCATGTTTATTTTTCAATTCAACCTCAAAAAACCAAGACTGGTCTTCGTTACTTAGCAACAGCAGCTAGGTTTTGCTTTGTGCAGCGGACTTATTTAGAGGTCTTACGTTAGGCCTTTTTACGCTAAAATACAATTGGCCCAGGAAGTACAATCATTTTCGCTGCACTGCAAGAGACTTTGTTAGGATTAGCAACAGAAAGTATGACGATATAACAGATATTACCATATGTCAACAGCGGGTCAGTTCCAACCCTTTCTAACTCCAGCTCAAGAGCCAAGCTTATCCTTCAATGCAATCCTAGATGCAACCTTAGCCTAGTTGGTTTTGGCTAGTACAATGTTGGATATTTCAGATTACTTTTACATTTGAATAGGTAACTAAATCAGGTAATCAGGTACTGGTAATGGAAAACATTTACTGAAAAATGGCTATGAAACATAGGGCTGGTTTCACAAACCCCGACTAGCACTAATCTTGGACTTCCCAACCTAAACTAACATTGAGTAGTCCAGGATTAGTGCTAATTGGGGTCTGGGAAACCAGCCAATAAGGTTTACTTTGATAGATCCTTTGATAGTATAGTGTTTCAAAGCACTTAATGCAACAATTTACAAGGCTCCTTCTATTAATACTTTAACATCCCTTCTGGCTTTTTAAATGTTTCTTATTGTCTGTTGTTTTTAATGCCTGTGTTTGTTTTGTTGTGCTTTTGTTTTTATTCTGACTTAAAACACGACTTTTAAGTGCTGTTTGCTATTGTACAACTTTGTGATTCGTTGAAAAGCGCTCTATCATTTTAATAAATGATTATTCATTATTACAGTTGAGTTCAAAAACAAATGACGGTAAAATCAATTACCATATAAAAACAATGATTGCAGTAACAATAAAACAATGGCAATGTAATACAATGAATTATAATCGAGATAAGCAAACAATTATAAAATACATCAGTATTAGTACATCAGTACAACTTTCTATAGCTTTCCAAACCCTCCTACTACCTCTGTCCATACTTAAATCCCCCCCTTAACTAAAGAAGTACTACAGCACTGAACATACCTCAATTACAGTCCTAACCAGCACTGAACATACCTCAATTACTGTCCTGGCCAGCACTGAACATACCTCAATTACTGTCCTGACCAGCACTGAACATACCTCAATTACTGTCCTGACCAGCACTGAACATACCTCAATTACTGTCCTAACCAGCACTGAACATACCTCAATTACTGTCCTAACCAGCACTGAACATACCTCAATTACTATCCTAACCAGCACTGAACATACCTCAATTACTTCCTAACCAGTACTGAACATACCTCAATTACTGTCCTAACCAGCACAGAACATACCTCAATTACTGTCCTGACCAGCACTGAACATACCTCAATTACTGTCCTAACCAGCACTGAACATACCTCAATTACTGTCCTGACCAGCACTGAACATACCTCAATTACTGTCCTAACCAGCACTGAACATACCTCAATTACTGTCCTAACCAGCACTGAACATACCTCAATTACTGTCCTGACCAGCACTGAATGGAGGGCAGATAACGGTCCCTTTGCCACATAGTGTGGAGAGCTGTCTCCTTTGGAATCCATTGAGAAAATAGAAAAACTCAACAGTCCAGGGACGAGATTTCTCTCACAACAATGCGTTTTCTATCAATAAAATACGTTTAAAATAATAATTCTTAGTATAAATAATAGTAATAATAATATGAGATGTTACAAAATAAATATAAAAGTGACCTTCAAGTGAAACGAAACTGTTGCGGATGATTAACATTACAATGTTGTAGCTAGGATGCATAGAATGTTGTCTCATATGATGTCACAAAGATATCACCATGAGGCTTACTGTAGGTTTATATTTTTGATGGCATGACAACCATTTGTTTTTGTTTAAAGTAGATCTAAGGCAAATTCCTATTGATGTAATTGTGTTCCATGGATTGTGACATCACCTCTGTTTGCATCCTTATATCTTTAATAATATTGCATCTTTATTGAATATAGCACCTGTAGGGATTAAAGACGAGGTCAGAAGTGGAGATTTCAATCAAGCTGTGTTTATTCTGATATCTCAGGAGAAGTACAATTCAAGCAAATTGACAGACTAGGTCTGCCCATAGACATCAAGCACTTCAATATACAGTACTGTGCAAAAGTTTTAGGCAGGTGTGAAAAAATGCTTTAAAGTAAGAATGCTTTCAAAAATAGACATGTTAATAGTTTATATTCATCAATTAACTAAATGCAAAGTTAGTGAACAGAAGAAAAATCTACATCAAATCAATATTTGGTGTGACCACCCTTTGCCTTCAAAACAGCATCAATTCTTCTAGGTACACTTGCACACAGTTTTTGAAGGAACTCGGCAGGTAGGTTGGCCCAAACATCTTGGAGAACTAACCACAGTTCGTCTGTGGATTTAGGCAGCCTCAGTTGCTTCTCTCTCTTCATGTAATCCCAGACAGACTCGATGATGTTGAGATCAGGGCTCTGTGGGGGCCATACCATCACATCCAGGACTCCTTGTTCTTCTTTACGCTGAAGATAGTTCTTTATGACTTTCGCTGTATGTTTGGGGTCGTTGTCATGCTGCAGAATAAATTTGGGGCCAATCAGATGCCTCCCTGATGGTATTGCATGATGGATAAGTATCTGCCTGTACTTCTCAGCATTGAGGAGACCATTAATTCTGACCAAATCCCCAACTCCATTTGCAGAAATGCAGCCCCAAACTTGCAAGGAACCTCCACCATGCTTCACTGTTGCCTGCAGACACTCATTCGTGTACCGCTGTCCAGCCCTTCGGCGAACAAACTGCCTTCTGCTACAGCCAAATATTTCAAATTTTGACTCATCAGTCCAGAGCACCTGCTGCCATTTTTCTGCACCCCAGTTCCTGTGTTTTCGTGCATAGTTCAGTCTCTTGGCCTTGTTTCCACGTCGGAGGTATGGCTTTTTGGCCGCAAGTCTTCCATGAAGGCCACTTCTGACCAGACTTCTCCGGACAGTAGATGGGTGTACCAGGGTCCCACTGTTTTCTGCCAATTCTGAGCTGATGGCACTGCTGTACCTCTTCCGATTGCGAAGGTAAGTAAGCATGATGTGTCTTTCATCTGCTGCAGTAAGTTTCCTTGGCCGACCACTGTGTCTACGGTCCTCAGCTTGCCCGTTTCTTTGTGCTTCTTCAAAAGAGCTTGGACAGCACATCTGGAAACTCCTGTCTGCCTTGAAATTTCTGCCTGGGAGAGACCTTGCTGATGCAGTATAACTACCTTGTGTCTTGTTGCTGTGCTCAGTCTTGCCATGGTGTATGACTTTTGACAGTAAACTGTCTTCAGCAACCTCACCTTGTTAGCTGAGTTTGGCTGTTCCTCACCCAGTTTTATTCCTCCTACACAGCTGTTTCTGTTTCAGTTAATGATTGTGTTTCAACCTACATATTGAATTGATGATCATTAGCACCTGTTTGGTATAATTGTTTAATCATACACCTGACTATATGCCTACAAAATCCCTGACTTTGTGCAAGTGTACCTAGAAGAATTGATGCTGTTTTGAAGGCAAAGGGTGGTCATAACAAATATGGATTTGATTTAGATTTTTCTTCTGTTCACTCACTTTGCATTTAGTTAATTGATAAATATAATCTATTAACATGTCTATTTTTGAAAGCATTCTTACTTTACAGCATTTTTTTCACACCTGCCTAAAACATTTGCACAGTACTGTATATATATAGTACAAGGGAAAAAAACAATTCCAATTGTTAGGCTAATTTCACTGTCTGCAGCCTTGAACTTTGTACAGAAATTAGTTATTTTGGCTTTAACATTCCCCAACACACAAAAACACACACACATGCTGACTGACTCAAGTGGTTTTGTAGTTAATCTCAGGGATTGCTGTCATGCTGACTCGAGTGGTTTTGTAGTTAATCTCAGGGATTGCTGTCATGCTGACCACTCCATCACTGCTGTCCTCCTCATCACTGCTGCCCTCCTCACTGCTCCCCACACCAGCAGCCCCAGCATAGCTTTTGGCCCTGTGTGGACACTAGTAAAACAAATGGTTAGCACTCCCACACAAATTGCACTTTCTCTTTTCTTTGCATTCTTTCGTGTTATGTCCTTTTTTATTATTATTATTATTTATTTCTTAGCAGTCGCCCTTATCCAGGGCGACTTACAATCGTAAGCAAATACATTTCAAGTGTTACAATACAAGTAAAGTATAAGCAAACGTTTGTTCAAGCAAAGTATAAGTGTGACAACCACAATTCAATAATACAGCAGATAATAGTGATAGTTACATCAGGGTATGATTAAATTGTGTTAGTTACATCAGGATATGATTAAATACATTAAGTACTACAGGTACTTCTTCCTCAGCCTTGTGCCCCATCTCATTGCATTTCCTGCAAACTTCAGGCTGTCCAAAATAAAACAAATAGCCTCTATTCGATCCTATTGAGAAGGAGGAAGGCGGATGCCTCACCCCCTCATACCCCTTTTCACTAGGGCGGAACCTCGCCCACACTCTCCAAGTCCCGTTCCACATCCCGAACTCGTCCAAAGATTTCTCTGGCGGTCTGACCACATTAACATATTGTCCCAAAAAAGTAGACACATCTTCTGCAGGCACAAACGGGTTGTACATAAGCACATTCACCACCCTAACTTCTTGCCTAAAAAGCGCTTCAAAAACAAAATCCAAAAAAGGCTTCTTCTTTTCATTAGTCCTAAAACATTGCCAAACATCCCTACAATATTCTTCTGATTTAAAAGTTAAATCAAAAATTCCTCTTGCCTGAAAGTCCTGCAGACAGAACACTTTGTCGAGGTCCACCTTTATCCTTCTCAGCACTTGCTTGACGAAATCCTTCCTCAACATTTCTGGCGTTCCTTCCTTCTTCATTCTCCGCCATTCCTTTGCCTTCTCTTCCCCTTGAAAATCAAAGCTGCGGGCAGGCCACATACAAAGATCTGAGCCAAGAGGCCGAGAAGCGATGCCCACAATGGTTTTGCCCAAACGCCCCGGGCGCGGCTGCCCGCCGGAGCTGCCGGGGTACTTGCTTCTTGGACTGAGGGGAAAAATGGGGAAAAGAAAAAGAAAAAAAAGGTGCCAGGCTCCAATTATTAACACGGCCGCCGCCGCCGCCGCTGTGCTCGTTCTGCTTTTAAACCCATGTCGAGCCCCACCCCGAGGGGCAAGGCTAGCCAAAAATTGCATTGAACTCATATATGCTCCTCTCCACGGAAATCTTTAGTAAAATACTCTTTTATTGAGATTTTATCATTTTTTTCCATTTACACCCATTCATTTCATTCATTTCACATTTCTTTTAAAGATGACATTCATGCATACAGACATACATTTTGTTTTAAAAGCATTTAAAATACATTTAAAAACACCAAGACAATCGTGCTTTGTACATGGTTAAAACAGACACAGATTAAAATCAACATGAAAAAAACCTGTGCTGCTTTAAAAGTGACTGGAAAAATAGAACCATCTATAAAAAAACGGTGCTTGTGAGTGCCGGGGAGTGCTCTCTAAAAAAGTTAAAAAGTGAACATAAAACAGAACAATAAAACTATAGAAATAAAACAGGGACAGGGGAAAAGAGACAGTGTGTAAAACAGTGAGTTTCAAATTCTAAAATTTTAAAACACTTAAAATGTAACTTTTAATAGTTAACATTAAAAATCTTTTAGATACATAAACAAAACAAAACAAAATAAAATAAAACATTCAAAATAAATCAAATCAAAGTCCATAAAACTGAAACAAAAAGACTACATAAAACCAGGGCACCGTTCAAAAACGGTCATGCCAGCTAAAAAGGGCGGAATGCTGGCATGACAAAATAAATAAAAGGCTTAGCGGTGCCCCGTAGTCCCGCTCCTAGGAGCTAGCGGTTCCAGTTTTTTCCTTCATTCCATCTTCACGTCCTGATCCTCCAATCCGCGCAGGCCTTGTCCTTCCCGAGGGTCCGGATGTCCACAATTACAAAGTCCTTGATAATAGTTTGTGCCCTTCTGGTCGTGGTGATAGTGTCTAGCTCCTGCTTGTGATAGACACAGACGTTACAGCCCTCCCACAGGATCTGCTTGACAACATTGATGACACGCCAAACGCACTTAGCTGTGCTGGTAGCGATTCCTCCCGCAGGACCATAGAGCACAGTCTCAGCGGTCATCTTGGTTGTGTCAGCAAACCTGTTTAGGAAGACAGAGACAGAGAGCCAGACACTACCAGCCACATCACACTCCCAGAAGATATGGACTGGTGTTTCTCTCTTGCGGCACTTTGCATAGGGGCATGTTTCTACTTGGGCTAGTCCCCTCCTGAACATGAACGCTCGAGTGGGGAGTGAACTGTGGACGGTGTTCCATGCTATATCCTTCTGGACATAACTGAGGCAGCTGTGAGACACATTCTCCCAGATTTTTTGGCTTTGGGCGAGGGAGAAAGTAGCTACTTTTTCAATTTCCTGGGAACCGGCAGATATTTAGTTACAGCCTTGTATTCCCAGGATGCCAGTTTTGCTTTATCTAAGCCCAATTTATATATAGTGTCCCTTAAAGTTCTATAATACAATGGGGGGTCCCAGGAGTACGGCACGGTGTTGTCAATAGTGCAGAGGCCCAAGGCCCTGAGACAGGTGGCAAAATAGAAATGATTCATGTAACATACCTTCCTGTCCAGGGCCTGGATGTTCTTGATAGTTTGCGTGAGCCCCTGCACTCGGGTGAGCTGCACAACGTCCGGGACCCCCTTACCTCCCTTCTTGTCGGCTTTGCTCATGGTGGCTCCCTTTACCCTCTCCATCTTGCTGCCCCAGATAAAGCAGTGGATAATGCGGTCCACCACTTTTTTGGTGGTCCTGTCTGGGGGAAAGATTTTTCCTACATAAGAGAGGATGGGGAACAGTATAGACTTGGTTATTAATACTCTACCCGTCATTGTTAAAGATCTTGTGCTCCATCCGCCAATCTTTTTACGGACCTGGTTAATGGCCACCGTCCAGCTCTGGGCCCCTGTCACAAAGACGGCCAGAGTGGGTGGCGTCAGACCAGAAAGGAATACACAGACACAGACAGTGGTTGTGATGAGCTGAGTGCAATGGCTGCACTCAGCGTTTAATAACAAAATAAAAGGTTTAAACAACGGAATACAAAACAGGACACGGCACTACACGCCAAAATAAAAAGACAAACAAAACGGACTACACAGACAAACAAACACGGTGAGCAGATTTCACTACTATTCACTTTTACGATACACAATTACCTCCGTCTCCAATCCCGTTCTCCACTCACCGAACACCCAACCCTGACTGAATGAAACGTGCATCTATATATACTGTTGTGCTGGGATTCAATTACTGATTAATTATTCACTTGAATCCCAGCACGTGAATTAATTCTGTGCAACCCCGTGCTCACATATTACATTTAACCAGCACGTGAAGTGATTTGTGCTCTCCTCGTGCCTAAATACAAATCTACACTTTTTAAATACACGTGAAACACAGACCCGTTTATATCCCGTGTACCAATGACTACACACCAACATTAACACACGCAACATACAGCAACACATAACACACAAAATACACACAGGGGGGGGCACTTTGCCACAGCCCCCGAGCTATTGTTCTCGAAAATGAGGCCCAGAATCTTGATTTTGTCCTTTTTGACTGGGTACATGTCCGACAGTTCCCTATCTACCTGCCAATTTTTAGACACGTAGACTTCGCTCTTGGACTTATTAATCACTGCCCTGGTCGCCATGCAGTACTTCTCAAGGATATTACTAATCCGAGGTACCGACGATGTGTTGGTGCAAAATAGTGACACATCGTCCATATATGCTGTTGTTTTGACCTGGACCCCTTTGGATCCAGGCAGCTGGAAACCAGTTATATTGGTATCCCTACGAATTGCCTGCAGGAGGGGTTCAATGCACACGACATATAGCAGTGGGGATAGTGGGCAACCCTGTCTGACCCCTGACTGGATAGATATTTTACCAGTCAGGTGTCTGTTCACCAAGACTCGGGTACTAATGTTTGTATAAATAGTTATAACCCACTCCCTAAGTCCAGGAGCGAATTTCATCTGGTCCATCACTTTGTACATATATTCATGGCTTACCCTAACAAATGCCTTCTCCTGGACAAGGTTGAACAGGCAGAGGGGATGGTTCCGTTCTCTAGAATAAGCCAGAATGTCCCTTGTTAACATTAAAATATCGGTGATGGACCTCCCACAAGCCTGGTCGGGGCCAATGACCAAAGGGAGGTGTACTTGTAGCCGGAGCATCAGAGCTTTGGCTAGTATCTTGTAGTCCACGCAAAGGAGGCTGATTGGGCGCCAATTCCGTAGATCTTTAACTTCCCCTTTCTTATGAAGGAGAGTAATTACACTCTCCCGCATAGAAGGACCCAACCGCTTCTCCCTGTAGACCGCTCTGTAGACCTCCGCTAAATGGACTTTTAGCGTGTCCCAAAAAAGATGGTAATATTCACCTGGGATGCCATCTGGACCTGGCATCTTACCGGTGTTCATGGCCTTAGCCGCCTGGGTGAGCTCCTCCAGCGTGAGTTCTGGGTCCTTCTCCTCCTCCTCCTCCTCGTCCCGCACTGAGTCAGGCTCCAACTGGCTCAGGAACCACTCTATCAGGGTGTCATCTGTAGCTTTGATGTTAGATAGGTCCCTATGATAGATAGAGAAAGGATCGATGCTGTAAATCTCCCTCCCGATTAGAAAGGGCGCTGTGTAAGGGGGAAGGTACGCTGCCTCCTAGATCCACCACCTCGGTGGTAGGTGGAAACCGGAAGGTGACCATATTAGGAGGGGCGCGTAGCTGCAAGTACTCAGGACGATTCTATTGCAGTCAGCTGCGGGGCAGCCCTCTATTGGAGAAACCAGGGCGACGCGTTGACTGCAGGGAGGAGTTTGCTGGGTACAAAGGGGAAGCAGCTACGTCAAAACCTCCCCTTGCGCTGAGAAAGTGAGAACGACCAGCCGGAGCTAGTGTTTTGTTTACCTTTGTGTTACGTGTCTGTTTGTGTTTTAGTAGAGGAGCAGGAGGACGGGAGGCTGTAGCCGGAGAGCCAGCATTCACCCCAGAGCACGCCCCTCACCACACAGCACAACACCGCACAGCGCACGCACCACAATCCCCGGAGGAAAAGAGCACAGTTTCGTGCACGGAGGATTGTGGCTAACGGCGTGTCTTTTTGTTTACTTTTTTGACTTTTAACCTTTTTGTTATTTTGCCCCAATACCATCGATTGGTAGCGGGGCTTATTATTATTTCGTTTTTGTATTACTTTTTGAACTTTCTTTTGGATTGTAATAAATATTGTTATTATTGGGAAACGGCAGCCTGGACATTATACTCTTTTTGCACTGCACCAGTCATCCTTACCACAGTCCCTATAGAAGTTCTCTACCACTTTCTTAACTCCCTCACTATCCTCTACTATCCTCCCACTGCTGTCGAGCATGGAGGACATCAAGTGCCGCTTCTCCCTCGTTTTCTGGAAGAAGAAGCACGTACACTTTTCGTCTTCCTCCATTTTTTGCACTTTTGCATTGTGCATGACCTTTCGTTGTTCCTCCCTACAAAGCACTGAAAGATCTAGCTTGGTCTGGGCTATCTCGTCGCTTACAGGGAACCCCCGAAGCTGAAGCAGGCTCAGACGCTGGAGGGCAGCATTCAGGTGTTTATATTTGGCCCTCCTTTCTTTTGCTTTCCTCTTGCCTGCTGCTATGAAATAACCCTTAGTTCTCATTTTGACCATCTCCCACCACTCTATAGGGGAGTTGAATAGGTCACGCAAAGTGGTCCACTCAACAAGCCTGCTCTTATAGGCTGCAGCTATGGAGGGGTCGTCGAGTAAGGAGGTGTTTAATTTCCAGACCCCTGACCCCATCTGGGAGGTCTGAGGGACCTGCAATGTTACCTGCAGGAGCCTATGGTCAGAGAAGAAGACGGCCTGGGTATCTACTGCCGTCTTCGTAAGGGAGCTGGTATGCAGGATGAGATCTATACGGGAGAAGGAGGTCCCAGATGAGCTCACCCAGGTAAAGGGAGGCACCAGGTCCTTACTTGCATCACACAGGGAGAAATCAGATATTACGGAGGACAAAACTCTACTAGAGCGGTCGTACCTCCCTGCTGCTGCGGGGGGGGGGGGGGGGTAATAAATGGGTTTTTAATCAGGATACCTACTCCGTCGGCTCTGGCTATGTTGGAGCCCGACCAGAAGGAGTCCTCCGGGTCCAACTCTCCTTCAGGTCCCTATAATCAGGGCTCGACGAAATACCACACTCCTGCAGAAAGATGATATCTGCTCTCAAGTTAGTTAAATGTTTAGAACATCAAATCTTTTTTGTGTCTCCCTGATGCTCCTGACATTAACAGACACACATATCAGGGCCATCAGGGTAGCTAACAAGAAAAGGAGTCGCTGCGTCCACCCCATAGCGACTATGATTGGGAGGTCGGGACACTCTTCCTACTCTTAGCTCTACGCTTGCTTCGAGGGGGCTTGGGCTTATTTGCAACTCCCATCACCCCTGAGAAGGTACTCACTGCTGCCTCGTCCAAGAAGGCACCGTCTTTGTATTCACAGTACGTGGAGTTTTTTGGGCTATTCAACTCCCCACAAGGTAAGTCTGGTGGAACTTGCTCAGGGTCCCTCGGAACGTGTGGGTCAGCTTTGTCCTGGGGGGGGGGGGGGTGGTTATGACAGACAGCCTTCTTTGGCTGTTACCATCTGTTGAATTGGAGCTGTTAGCCAACTTCTGGCTTACCGCGTCCAGGGGTATTCCCATGTCCTCCAGAAATCTTTAGTAAAAGGCGAAAGATTTACTCGAACTGAAGAGAAACCAGAGTGTTGCTTTACTTGGAGTCCAGCTCTTCCGGCCGGCCCAAAGGCCTTCTCCTCTACCCGGCAGCAAGGCCAAACAAAACAAAACAAAACAGGGAACTCTTCCCAAAACGCAAGTGCTGTTCGGTCCCGGCAAAGGGGCGCTTTGCTGCTGCTGCCGCCTTGAAAGCGAAGGCTCCTTGCCCCACTAAACAGCTGCGTTTCTGCTTTACCGCCGCGCTCATCCTCCTCCTCCCACGAGCGCAAGGCCTTCTGGGTACACTGGCCTGCCTGCCTTATTTGGAACAAAAAAAAAAAAGAGCGGGAAAAAATACAACCCTTAAAAAGGGAGAGGCGCTCTCTCTCTCTCTCTCTCTCTCATTCTCTCTCTCTCATTCTCTCTCTCTCATTCTCTCTCTCTCTCATTCTCTCTCTCAATCATTCTCTGTCTCTCATTCTCTCTCATTCTCTCTCTCTCTCTCACTCTCTCATTCTCTCTCTCTCTCACTCTCTCATTCTCACTCTCTCATTCTCTCTCTCTCATTCTCTCTCTCTCTCTCTCTCATTCTCTCTCTCTCATTCTCTCTCAATCATTCTCTGTCTCTCATTCTCTCTCATTCTCTCTCTCTCTCACTCTCTCATTCTCTCTCTCTCTCACTCTCTCATTCTCTCTCTCTCATTCTCTCTCTCTCATTCTCTCTCTCATTCTCTCTCTCTCTCTCTCTCTCTCTCGAGGATTGTGGGATTGTGGGAGGAGCCAGGTGGTGAGTGGAGCGCGGGAGTTGTGATTCAGCAGAGTCTAAACTTTTGCGATTATTTATTTATATATATTTATATTTTTGTGTTTTATGTAATAATTGTTTGTTTGTTTATCTGTCTATCGTAATAGTTTTATTATATTTGTGAGTCGTTGTTGTTTGTGTAGCTGGTCGTAGATCAGCAGAAACGCCGATATGGCGTGTAGTTCGGGGGGAGGGGGGGTACTGACTCGCCGGCACGGCTGCCGCTGTGTGCCTGATATCGGGGTGTCAGTGGAGGAATGCCTGGTAGCGGTAGGAGAGGTTGTGGGCTTTAATAAAATAAAATCAGCATCAAGGATGAATAAAGCTCTAGTCATCTTTTTAACTGATGTGGATTTGGTAAATAAGCTCATGGAGGAGGGGTTTAGTGTGCAGGGGTCTTTTATTGAAGTTTCACCTTTAGTAACACCCGTAACCAAAGTAATACTATCTAATGTCCCTCCCTTCTTGAAAAACGAGTTACTGGAAAGAGAATTATCAAGATACGGAAAATTAACCCTTTGCGGTCCATTTATTAATCGCGCGTCAGGCACGCCAGGTCTAATTAATTTTCACACGCGCAGTTAATTTTATACGCGCTGTTTAAAAGTATTTTTTTTCACAGTCAAACGGGTTTAAATGGCCCTGCATATCAACAAAGCACACACTAGGCATCTCCAGCCCCGCCCCAGCCTTTTGTTTGCTATAGCGTTCAGCTATGTAAGAAATAAATAATAATAATAATAATAATAGTCGTACATACCGATCGATCATCTCCAGATCACTCGTTTTATCACCAAACTCCTCAATAATGTGATCCAAGTCATTATTTTATTACTATAACATCTGAAAAAAGCTCTGCAAATGTCCATGATAGTCTCAGTGCGCTGATACCTGATACCATGTATGACTATTCATGAAATACGCCTTTTTTTTTTTTTCCCCCCCCCGACTTGTCTCGGCTCCTGTCGCTACCACTCGGCAATTGAATGGTTTTCTCGGCTTTTTCCGGAGAAAAAACGACTAAACACCCGTTTATTGCGTTGCTATAATGATGTCGGACCCAGTCCGACAAAGGACCTGTGAGGAATAATTGCAATGTCGGACCCAGTCCGACAATGGACCGCAAAGGGTTAATGTATCCAATTAAAACGATTCCTCTGGGATGTAAAAATCCCAGTGTAAAACATGTTTTGTCTTTTAGAAGACAGGCGTTCATTTTACAGCACGATCCTAATTTAACTATTGAAGTAGCGTGGAATTTTAATGTCGAGGGGACGAATTGTGTTGTTTTTGCCAGTTCAGATATAATGAGGTGTTTTAAATGTGGAGCTCAGGGACATCAAAGAAAGCAGTGTCCCAGAAACAGGGATCGGGCTGAAACAGAGCAGGATAATGGAGCTCCTGGCGGGGAGGAGGTCGGGGGCGATCGGGGAGAGCGGGAGGATGAGCAGCCCCCGGAGCCAGCAGAGCCCGGGACAGCGGAGCCAGCAGAGCCCGGGACAGCGGAGCCAGCAGAGCCCGGGTTAGCAGAATCAGCTGAGCCCGGGACAGCAAAGCCTGGGTCAGTAGAACCATCAGAGCCTGGGTTAGCAGAACCAGCAGAGCCCGGGTCAGCGGAGCCCGAGTCAGCGGTACCTGAAGCAGAGTTGATACAACTCAAAAGATACAGCCAAGCGAAAGCAGCTTCGGGGCAAGAGGCTGGGCAAACTGATGAAGTGGTGGCGAAAAAAAAGAAAAAGAAAAACAAGCACTCTGAGGAAGGAGAGCCAAGGCGGGACTCTGGGTCTGATCTGTGAGCAGCGGAGAGAAGACTCAGCCTCCCGGCGTGAAAGTTGCGGAGAGCGGAGGCGATCCACAACCGATGCCTGAGGAGGAACTGACGTCTTCCCCGGAGGCTGTGCCACCTTTCCCTGAAAAAGGAGGCAGAAGCACAGATCTCCCCCAGTCTGGCTACAAGACAGGGGGCACTGAAGCTGAAGCTGTGGCTGTGGAGAGCAGCGAGGCTGCTGAAGAGGACGGGGCGGATGGCGAACAAGATGAGGGCATGTACGAGTCGGATGACGAGGGGCTCTCTGATTCCTCGTTAATCTCGGACGTCCCTGACAGCCAACCCGTCAGGAGAAAACTCTATACACTGCAGTACATTAACAACTTTCTCGACAGTACTAAAGGTAAGAGGGGAGTGGACATTAAAAGTTTTTTTCCCGATTTAAAATTGTTTTTACATTCTGCGCATATAGTCTCCAGGAAGTCAACGCTTGAGGAGCTAGATCAGCAGAAGAGGTACCGTTTAAAAAAAGTAGTACAGACTGTAAAGAAAATGATGGTACGATCAAAAACTTTATTTTAAAATGGATTTTTTTTAAAAAAGGAAAATTTTATTTTTATTTTTTAGTGTTTGTTTTAACTTGATGGTCTTAAATATTTTATCCGCCATGGAAAAGTGTACTTTTATTTCTTTTAACGTTAATGTTTGTAGTCTTTTAAAAGAGCACAGTTATTTGAATTTTTAAAGCAGAAAAGGGCTGGGGTTGTGATGGTGCAGGAGACGCATATTGAACAGGAGAGTGAGGCGGTCTGGCTGTCAGAGTGGGGCGGTCAGGGTGTGTTCAGTCACGGCTCCAGCACCAGCGCGGGAGTAGCGGTGCTTTTTAAATCAGACCTGCCTGTCAGTGTACTGTAACGTCTCGCTCTTAGCACAAAACTAATCCCAACGGCGGGATTACCTCCCTGTATCAAATATACCCAAATTATTAACAAGGGGAAGGGCGAAGCGACAGTGCATCAAGGACGCGAGATCCCCCAATAAATACACTATAGAAACACGGGGTAACCTTAAACATTTATTGGCTAAAATAATTGAAACTGTTCAACAAAACAAGATGGAAAAGAAGTTCCGAGCAAAAAAACAAAACATAAACAAGCCAGCAAAATATCCATTGCGAGAACAAAGTAACAAAATAAAACAAAAAAACAAAACAGTCCCGCAACAAAAATAAAAAAACAACGATCTCACCAAACTCCTGGGTACCCGCTTGCTTGAAGATCCTCTCGGAAGACGATGACCAGTAATCCACAAAAACTATGAACATGCACTTGAAAAACCAACACAGTCAGCAACGTGGTGCATTACAAGCCGGCTCCAGGCTTTAGCGATCGTGGGCAGCAAAGGTGAACAACACCGGCTAAACGGCCTGAAACTGGAACAAAGCACTTGCTGATAAAAAAACAAATCAACTTCCAACAAGAACGACAGTCGAAGGTAAACAGGATCGCTCTACCATGGCAAACCACCCCGGGAAAAAGAACGCCGCGGACTTTTCAAAAACAAGGAATAGAGTCCCTGAACAGGAACTAAGGAGACGACAGGAACTCAAAAGGCAAGTAAGCAGCTCCCCCCTATGGCGTAACAAAGGTACTATTTATACTTGTCTAAAACAATCTTTCCATTAACAACGCTGCCGCTTCCAGCGAATAAGAACCTCGAAATGTATTTGGAACCTGGCCAGGCTTCCGTGCTGCCCAATTAAGGCGCAACACATGGTACGTTTATTGTACCATGTAGAACCAAACATTCAATTTAAGTGGCAGTGCCACATAGTCCCCCCCCCCCCCCCAGCGGAGTAACTAGGGTAATACCCCAAAATATGGCTTTAGATTTACCACATTTACTGTTTCGACCTTCTCAGGACGATCCACCCACTTCAATCTGTAATTAACTGGTCCCAGTTTTTTTATTACTGATGCTGGTCCAGACCATTTTGGGGCTAATTTAGCTGAAAAAAAACCAGCTGCATTAGAAATTGGGTGACTCCTCACCCACACTAAGTCTCCTTCGCTAAATATCACACACCTTCTCCGGGCATTATAACTTTTAGCCTGACGCCCTTGAGCTTCCTTCACACGCTCTCTAACCAGCTTGGCAATACCAGCCTGTCTCTCAAGTACAGAGTAACTGGACTCCCCAGGTGAAGGAGATTTGGACACTAAACGATCAAGAGGACCTTTAAGAACCCTTCCTAACATTAGCTCAGCGGGAGTAAAGCCAGTTGTCTCCTGTTTTGCTGAATTTATGGCAAATCTAAATTCGGGCAACCATTGATCCCACAACTGCTGATTTTGACCCACAAAGGAAGCTATCATCGGCTTCAGAGTTCTGTTGACTCTCTCCGTAAGATTAGACTGAGGGTGATAACTTGTAGTAAGTTTTCGTGTAACACCCCACTTTTTGCAAACCTCAATCAGAACACCACTGGTAAATTGAGCCCCTCTGTCAGACACCAGGTACTTTGGTGTCCCCCAGCGTGTAAAAATCTCCAGAGTTAAAAGCTGCACGATGCGATGAGTCTTTCCATCACGCAGTGGGAATACCTCCACCCACTTGGTGTAATAATCCACAATCACCACCAAGCAAGTATTACCTTTCTTACTGCGTGGGAAAGGCCCCATCAAGTCAATTCCTAGCATGTAACCTGGCTCTTCCACGGTCGTGGACTGTAAAAACCCTGCAGGTTTCTGATTTGATGGCTTGTATAATTGACAAGCTATACACTCCTTAACATGCTTTGTAACATCTCGCCTAATTGTAGGCCACCATGCTACCTCCAACACACGAAGCAGAGTCTTCATTCTACCCAGATGCCCACTCAATGGGTTGTCATGATAGTATTGTAAAAATATGGTAATTAATGACTCGGGAACAACCACTTGGTAGCGCTGACCCTCACCTCTGGGTAGAGACATTCTCCTATACTACACCCCCTGTTCAACCACAAACCCTATACGGTCAGACCGCTGACCGTCCATCTTCTTCTTCAATTCTTGAAGGTTAAGATCTTGAGCCTGAGCCTCTGCGATCTCACTCATTTCAGAGGGCATATCAAGAACGGCAACATGCTTTTTTTCCTCTGAAAAAACGGCAAGTCCGGCCTTTTCTATCTGAGGAGATCGAGACAAGGCATCTGGTACTACATTTAAACTTTCCTTTCGATTTACAACTCAAAGTATACGATTGGAGACGCAAAGCCCAACGAGTTAGGCGGGACGTCACTTTAGGAGAATTAAAAACCCAAGTTAAAGCAGCATGATCTGTCACAACCTCAAATTCCACCCCTTCCAGGTAATGCTTCCATTTCTCAATGGCCCAGATAACCGCCAAGCATTCCTTCTCGGATGTGGAATAGTTAGATTCAGGTTTTGTTAAAACACGAGATGCATAAGCAACAACCCACTCGTTTTCTGAGCACCCCTGAGCCAGAACAGCTCCTAATCCCACATCACTGGCATCAGTATACACCCGGAACGGTTTCATTAAATCAGGGTGGGACAACACAGGAGCTCTCTGCAAGGCTTCCTTTAATTGTTCAAAGCTATCTTGCTCAGCTTTCGACCACACCCAGCTCACCCCCTTCTTTTTCAGCCGATTCAGTGGAGCAGCTTTATCAGCAAATCGCGGAATAAACTTGTGATACCACCCAACCAACCCCAGGAACCTTTGCAGCCCCCTGAGATTGGTCGGTGCTGGGTACTCCTTTATTGCCCCAACTTTATCTGTATCTACAGACACCCCATTTCCTGATACTATATGACCCAGGAACTTAAGTGAAGGTTGAAAGAAATGACACTTGGCTAAATTGAGGGTGAGATTGGCTTGATCCAGGGCTTGAAATACAGATGCCAGATCTCTCACATGCTGCTCTTTAGTGGGAGAGTACACAATGATATCATCTATGTATACAAAGCAACTGTTACCCTTCAGGTTTACCAGCACTTGTTCCATCAGACGTTGGAACGATGCTGCAGCATTCTTCAAACCGAAAGGCATCACCTTAAACTGATACAAACCGAAAGGAGTAGTAAAAGCTGTTTTTGGTTTACTTTGATCATTCATAGCCACCTGCCAGTAACCAGAACGCAAATCTAAGGAACTAAAAACTGCGGCTCCCTCTAATGATTCCAAAATGTCATGAACTCTGGGCATGGGATATGCATCAAGGTCAGTTTTCTTATTTACCCCTCGGTAATCAACACAGAACCTAAATGTCCCATCCTTTTTTTCGGTCAAAACCACAGGTGCGGCCCAGGCTGAAGCAGACGGTTCTACAATGCCATCCTGTAGCATTTGATCAAGATGTTGCTTTATAATGGTTTTTTTGTGTTCCGATACTCGATAAGCTCGGACACGCACTGGAATCTCATCGGTAGTAAGTATCACATGGTGGATTAAGTCTGTCTTTCCCAAACGGGAAGTACAAACTGACGGCCACTGCAGCATCAGTGGTTCCAACAACCTTTGCCCTTCAATCGTAACATTCAATTCTAATATCGGTCTCTCTCTTAATCCCAGATCTAGCTCTTTCTTCACCACCTTAGTGGGAACTGCCACAAAAAGCTGTGCCATTAGCTGCCACTCTGCCCCCCACACATTCTCACGAGAAAATGGAAAAAATGAATATCCCTCAGGCTTCTTTACTCCATACACCTGCTTCCCCAAGTCAAGCAATGTAGATGTTTTGACTAGGAAATCAAGTCCTAAAACTAAAGGCTGAGCTAAATGAGCATCATCCATTATGTAGGTGTCTACAGACCAAAACTCTCCATGAAGATTATAAGTCAGACGAAACTTGCCCAGTGCAGTATATGCCTGACCATTGGCCAACACAAAAGACTTCTCTGTACTTGGAGATAAACGATCCTTTGATTGACAAAGCTGTAACCAAAGATTATTCCTCATTAAAGTGTACGTACATCCAGTGTCAATCAATGCTAAACCTTCCCACCCCCGCACAGATAGCTTCAAAGCCAACAATGAAAGATGGCCATTACCAGTGGGTGCTAATTGAGGAGTGCTTGCATTGTTTATGACAGACATATCAGCTGCTATTCTAACTGATCCTTTCAACGGCTTCTTTGCCCCTCTCTCAGTTTTTGCATTTACTTTCCCCCAATACTCTTTCTGGGAGGACCAATCCCTTTCTACCATGGCCCCAACTCTCACCAAATCTGCCACCGACGACACCGACCCCCTAATAAAACTTGCTAGCTTAGGGTTTGCATTGCCCAAAATTCTATCTACTATTTCCGCCTCTGTCATACCCGGACGCCACTTAAGACAAAGTGCTCGGTAATCGTATGCAAAATCTCTTACACTTTCAGCTGGATCTTGAACCCGATCACGCAACCTTTTCTCCACCTCAGTTAAATAATCTGTGGGAAGAAAAGCCTCAATAAAAGCAGTTTTGAAAAGTGCCCATGTCTGAATTTTATGGCGTTCTGCAATCCACCAACTCTTTGCAGAACCCTTTAACACTGTTGACAGTGTAGCTAAGATTTCTGATTCAGTCATGGTTACTCCCGACAAGAAATCCTGGCAGGCATCTATAAAACTCAATACATCAGTGGAACCTTCACCCTCTCCAAAAACTGGAAAACTTAGTTTAATAGGTGGTTTATAATTATATGCATGGGATCTAACACTTTCAGTCACCATAGGTCTCAGTGACAAAGCTTCCAAAGAGCTATTAGACACATCAGCCATATCAGGCTGGTAAGGCTGATAAGAGCGTGGAATAAAAGATACTTTCGGAGTGCTTGTTCTGCTCCGCATATCCCTTAATTCTGCCTGCCATTTCGCCTCCCTTCGCTCAAAACACCTGACCACTGAACTCTCCAACTGATCTAGCATTTTAGCCACAGAACTCTCAATACTTTCAAATTTGTTATCAATAAATGTTCTTAACAGTTCCTCTCGATTGATACTGCTCTGAGATGCCATGGACATTTCATGTTCCAGTTTGTCTATACGTGCAGTAATTTGCTCCATCTTACTGAAAATAAAACCAAAATCGGGAACATTACTATCATCAGCTATTCCCTGAGCAGCTGTGGGGGATTCACCGATATATAACTCTTCCAACTTTGAAGTTAACTCAGCAAGCGGCTGTCTACGTGTGACACCTGGACCAGCAGTAAAATTTGCAAAATCCATACTATCCTGTATATATTCGTGATCTTCACCTTCTGCCATCTTGAAAATCCATGAACTCAGCCTAAACAAAATGTCTAACGCTCCCCGTACGGGCCACCAATCTGTAACGTCTCGCTTTTAGCACAAAACTAATCCCAACGGCGGGATTACCTCCCTGTATCAAATATACCCAAATTATTAACAAGGGGAAGGGCGAAGCGACAGTGCATCAAGGACGCGAGATCCCCCAATAAATACACTATAGAAACACGGGATAACCTTAAACATTTATTGGCTAAAATAATTGAAACTGTTCAACAAAACAAGATGGAAAAGAAGTTCCGAGCAAAAAAACAAAACATAAACAGCCAGCAAAATATCCATTGCGAGAACAAAGTAACAAAATAAAACAAAAAAACAAAACAGTCCCGCAACAAAAATAAAAAAACAACGATCTCACCAAACTCCTGGGTACCCGCTTGCTTGAAGATCCTCTCGGAAGACGATGACCAGTAATCCACAAAAACTATGAACATGTACTTGAAAAACCAACACAGTCAGCAACGTGGTGCATTACAAGCCGGCTCCAGGCTTTAGCGATCGTGGGCAGCAAAGGTGAACAACACCGGCTAAACAGCCTGAAACTGGAACAAAGCACTTGCTGATAAAAAAAACAAATCAACTTCCAACAAGAACGACAGTCGAAGGTAAACAGGATCGCTCTACCATGGCAAACCACCCCGGGAAAAAGAACGCCGCGGACTTTTCAAAAACAAGGAATAGAGTCCCTGAACAGGAACTAAGGAGACGACAGGAACTCAAAAGGCAGGTAAGCAGCTCCCCCCTATGGCGTAACAAAGGTACTATTTATACTTGTCTAAAACAATCTTTCCATTAACAACGCTGCCGCTTCCAGCGAATAAGAACCTCGAAATGTATTTGGAACCTGGCCAGGCTTCCGTGCTGCCCAATTAAGGCGCAACACATGGTACGTTTATTGTACCATGTAGAACCAAACATTCAATTTAAGTGGCAGTGCCACAGTACAGCACGTAGAAGAGATTGAGAAGGGGCGGCTTTTAAAAGTAGAGACACAAATAGCTGGTTTTAACTTTACTTTTATAAATATTTATGCACCAAATACGGGAAGAGACAGAATTTTATTGTTTAACAAGTTGAAACAAACCATTTTAAAATGTAGTAATAATGACGTATTAGTGGTTGCGGGTGATTTTAACTGCACTATAGATTTTACCAATGATAGGAATACTGAAGAGCCACATCCTCAATCCTCCAGAGAGCTGACTGCAGTTTTACAGTCCGGTGACCTGGTTGACGTTTGGAGGTGTCTGCACCCTCAAGCCCGACAGTACACCTGGTCCCAGTCCCGTAATAACTATACATCTAGAGCACGACTGGATCAGTTTTATTCATTTCGTTGTCACCTCAATTTTTTTGTAGGGGCAAGCATTATTCCTAACAGTCTATCGGACCACCACTGCCTGTTAGTCAGTGTACTTATTCCAACTGAAGGACACAAATCTTCTTATTGGCATTACAACATTCAATTATTAAAAGACTGTAAATTTGGAAATGTTTTTAAAGAGTTTTGGAAAGTTTGGCAAAATCAAAAAAACAATTATCAAGATTTAAGGCAGTGGTGGGACATTGGGAAAAAGCAAATTCGATTTTTTTGTCAGCAGTACACCCTGGAGGCTACCAGGTCACTGGACAAGGCAGTCAGGGAGTTAGAGAGAGACATTCTAAACATAGAGAATAATGGGGATCTCTCTAATGAGCAAACCTTTCAAAAAATAAAAGAGAAAAGACATGTGTTGGGCAGCTTGCTGGAGGAGAAGGTGAAGGGGGCGTTGGTGCGTTCTCGCTTCGTGGCGCTGAGGGACATGGATGCACCCACTTCCTTCTTCTTTGGCCTGGAGAAGAAGAGAGCATACCGCCAGCAGCTGAGGTGTGTGCGGACGCCCTGCGGCAGAGAACTACACAGCAGAGAGGAGATCAGTGAGGCGGCGGTGCAGTTCTACAAGCAGCTGTTCACAAAAGAACAGTGTGATCAAGATGACACAGAGACCCTGCTCCAGGATCTACCTAGCCTGAGCAAAGAGGAGCAGGGTGGACTGGACAAAGAGCTGACCTTTGAAGAACTGACCATTTCGATGACACAGCTCTCCAGCGGGAAGGCGCCTGGGATAGATGGCCTCCCCGCTGAGTTTTTCAAACATTTCTGGACAGTGATCGGGGAGGACTTCTTCCAGGTGCTGAAGGAAAGTCTGGAGAGAAAAGAACTGCCTCTCAGCTGCCGCAGGGCAGTGATCACACTGCTGCCTAAGAAAGGAGACCTCTGCCTTTTAAAGAACTGGAGACCAGTTTCGCTGTTATGTGCCGATTCGAAAATATTTTCCAAGTGTATCGCAAATAGGGTTAAGAAATGTATAGGTACTGTAATACATAGGGATCAAACATATTGTATCCCAGGAAGATCTATTTTTGATAACCTGTTTTTAATTAGAGAATAATTAAATAAAAATAAGGATAGGTGTGTTTTAATTAATTTTATTTTAGGGCAGGCAAAATTGGCCATTTTAAAATCTAGGAAAAATAAGATTTTAGAGGCAGGGCTAGCAGATGCTGCCAGATTATTTCGTATTTTAGTTGTCAGCCGGGTAATGGTGGATTTTAACTATTTTAAAATGGTCAGTAACCTGGAGGGCTTTCAGGAGAGGTGGTGTGTGGGAGACGCCTTGTGCTCATTGAGTGAGGAGGGAGAGCTGCTGTTTAATTTCTAGTTTGAATTTTTTTTTGTTTTATTGTTTTTACAGTGTTTTTATCACTTTACTGTTTTTACAGGAAAACACTGTTTAGTTTTTTAATATTGGCTTTTTGTGTTTTATTTATATTTTATGATCCTTTTATTTGGTTAAAATCTGGTTTTAAAGGAGAACATGATGTTGTTTTTTAGGATTTTATGCTGATGCTCTGGGGAGGTTTCGGCTGTTCCCAGGAGCCAGCAAGTATCTTAATCGTGTTTTACCTTATTATTGTTATTGAATGGATTTTAATTGGAATGGTTTAATAAAGGATCTTAAAAGTCAAAGTCTCTCTCTCTCTCATTCTCGCGACTTTGGACGCGCGCCGGGCCCTTCCTGTGGATCGCCCCAGCTGCGGCTTGCGTCGGCTCCGTCAAGAGCCGGCGTGTTGCCTCGGCTGGTGCCTAGCAGCTGACTTAGAACTGGTGCGGACCAGGGGAATCCGACTGTTTAATTAAAACAAAGCATCGCGAAGGCCCGTGGTGGGTGTTGACGCGATGTGATTTCTGCCCAGTGCTCTGAATGTCAAAGTGAAGAAATTCAATGAAGCGCGGGTAAACGGCGGGAGTAACTATGACTTTTGGCAGTTGGAGACCGATTACAATCGGTTCAATGGTCCTGAGGCTGTTCTCACGGATTGTCACAGGAAGGCTGACAAAGGCCTGTCCTCTCAACCCAAGACAGCGAGGATTTATCTCCGCACCAGGCTGTTCTGAAAACCTGAAGGTGCTGCAGACAATCATCGAGCATGCGAAAAAACATCATAACCAACTGGCAGTAGTATTCGTGGATATAGAGAAGGCATTCGACTCGGTCTCGCATGAACATATCATGTGGGTGCTACGGCAGAAGAAGGTGGATGAACACGTCATCAGGATCATCAAGAGCTCTTATCAGAAATGCACCACTTCGATTGAACTGGAAGGGAATAAGTCTCTGCCAATTGAGATGAAGATCGGCGTGAAGCAAGGGGATCCGATGTCACCGCTACTGTTCAATTTGGCAATGGATCCGTTGATCAATGCCCTTGAATCAATGGGCCAAAGATATACAATCAATGGGAACAGATTGGCAACACTGTCATTTGGGGATGATCTGATCCTGGTGAGTGAGTCGTGGGATGGAATGGATAAAAACCTGGTTATCCTGGAGTCCTTCTGTAGTCTTTCCGGACTGGTCGCACAAGCCAAGAAGTGCTATGGGTTCCTCATAACACCTACACACGATTCGTATACAACTGTAGACCATGGAATATCGTGGGGAATGAGCTGAACATGATCACACCAGGCGAATCTGAACATTATCTGGGCACAAAGATTGATCCTTGGGTCGGCATTGTAAAGGCCGATATGATACATCAGCTACAGGAGTGGATGGGGAGGATAGACCAGGCACCGCTGAAACCATCTCAGAAGCTCGTCATACTTAGAACGTATACCATTCCCCGTCTCATATACCTAGCTGACCACACTGACTGCAAGGCCAATAGCCTGAAAGCTGTTGATATGCTTATCAGGGCAGGAGTAAAAAAATGGTTGCATCTCCCGACATCCATATGCGACGGTATTATATACTCGAGGATTAGAGATGGAGGGTTGGGTGTTTTAACATTGGCGAGCTTAATACCTTCGATACAGATTAGAAGGTTGCAGCGAATTGCCGACTCCAGCGACAGGGTGATCCGCAGCTTGGCAACGACAGAAGAGGCCCAAGAGAAACTGCAGAAGTTGTGGACAGGAGCAGGGGGGCAGTGAAAAGTACCCCGAACCGACGAAACCCAACAAGGTTGGCTGAACCCCTTGGAGGTGACGGGGTGCAAGGAACAACCGCACAAAAGCCCAAATATCTTTTGCCCACTAGATGGAGACAGGACGAATTCCTGACATGGTGCGGACTCCCGGTGCAAGGTATGGGTAGACAACTGTTCTGGAACGACCCCATTAGCAACAACTGGTTACGGAATCAACACAGAGTCGAACAAAAACATTTCATTGCCGCAATGCAACTCAGAGCTAATGTGTACCCTACCAGGGAATCCTTGAACAGAGGCCGGATGGGCGCACAGTCATCTTGTAGGAAATGTTCAGCAAGACTGGAATCTTGCTCGCATATCCTGGGGCAATGTCCATCTGTCCAGGGGGCCAGGATCACCCACCACAACAAGATCTACAACATACTAGCAGATGAAGCATCAGCCTTGGGATGGAAAGTGTATAAGGAGGCTAACCTAAGGAATACAGAAGGAGAACTGAGGAAGCCAGACCTTACATTCACAAAATCAACAAGATCTCTGGTCATAGATGTCACAGTAAGATCTGAATGTGCTGCCGACACCCTGGAAAATGCTGCCAAAGAGAAAGTACAGTACTACTCAGTACTCAAAAGGCAGATTCAGAATCTATCCAATTCCACTGAGATCAAGTTCTTTGGATTTCCAATGGGAGCAAGAGGGAAATGGCCGTCCATTAATAACATCGTCCTGGCTGAAATGGGGATACCTGAAAATAGAAGGATCTCTCTAGCAAAATTGCTCAGCCGTAGAACTCTCCTGTACTCGCTCGACATATTGGCAATGTTCTGTGGGAACAGTGCGGTATATGAACAGTTCACCTAGGAATAGGAAGTTTGAGTGGTTATTGTAAAATTGTAATTAGTCATTGTTGTACAATTAAACCTGTACCTGAATAATAAAGTTGTGGGAATCTCGTAATGATTAAAACGACATGCAAGTCTTTTAGTATGACATGTGGACGAGCCACTGAACTCTGGAATGGTAACTTACCACCCGGTAAGCGAGCAATTAATAGCCAAATGCCTCGTCTTCTAATTAGTGACGTGCATGAATGGATGAACGAGATTCCCACTGTCCCTACCTACTATCTAGCAAAACCACAGCCAGGGAATTGGCTTGGCAGAATCAGCGGGGAAAGAAGACCCTGTTGAGGATGACTCTGTGCCACCAGTGGCACACCCATGGGTTGGTATTGGTTTCCAGACCCTTTTGACTATTGCAATGTAATTTGAAGTTAGCATAATGTTTAGGGAGATCATTTAATGCATTTTATGTTATCACTTTTCAATTTTATACTTTTTGACAAAATTAGCTATTTTTACCATTGTAGAGAAAATCCCTTTAAATTTAGTGAAACAACAAAATCAAACAATTCTGTTATTCCTGTGTTGTTAAGAACCTTGTTACTATCATGTGTGTTGCATTTTTGTTCATTGAAGAGATATTTTACATTATTTATATTTAATATTAAATATGTACTTTTTCTCTCTTTAGTCTTAACAATTTTGTAATTTTTGTCAGTCCTGGTATAGCCCTGTTTGCTGTTCCTAGTATTCTGACCATTCTCCTTGCAAATATTCTGGAGGATTTCAATGGAAAATCGAAAATTATGGAAGAACCGAGTGTGGAAGTTGAGACGTGCATGAGGGATCCAAGAATAAGTGCTCTTCCTTGGGTCACCATTGAGTTACATGACCAGAGACACAATAGTGCTATATAAGCAGTCACCATTGAGTTACATGACCAGAAACACAATACTGCTAAATAACCAGTCACCATTGAGCTACATGACCAGAGTCATCATTGAGATGCATGACGAGACCCAGAATTAAGCTACATGACCATAGTTAGAATTGAGCTACACAACCAGAGTCACCATTGAGATGCATGACCAGAGACAGAATTAAGCTACATGACCATAGTTAGAATTGAGCTACATGACGAGACCCAGAATTAAACTACAAGACCATAGTTAGAATTGTGCTACATGACCAGAATCACCTTTGAGCTACATGACCAGAGACAGAATTTAAGTAAATGCTTAAGTTTGCAGTGAGAATGGGGGAGAATTGCCACTGCTGACCAAGTTCCCCCACTCTCACAACATTTTGAATTACTGTTATATCATTGTCTACTTGTTGTCCAGGCTTGATAAGTTCTACATTGCTCTACATACTGAACTGGATATTATCCTTGTGTTAATTCTCATTTTGCTGGAATATTGAGAGATATGGAAACACCAGTTGCTGGACGGTCAGGGTTAGGGTTGGTGTAACTGCTGGAGCTGGGGTTAGGGTTAGGGTTAGTGTAATTGCTACAGCTAGGATTAGGATTGATAGAACTGCTGGAGCTAGGGCTATTGCTTGAGTATTGTTTTTTGTTAATTGAATAGTTATTATCATTTGTTAATTTTTAATATTAAATTTGAACTTTTTCTCTCTTTATTCTTAATATTTATGTGGTGTTTTCCAGTCCTATTATAGCCCTTTAGACATGATGGGAGACTACATTTGGGGGCTGGTTCGCGAAAGTGATTTACAGTATAATCGTAAATCTCGAAAAACTACTCATTTCTAAATCTTTTGTAGTCATTTTTGTATTACTTTAGTATAAATACATATTAATTTGGATGCATATGTTGTTTTTTCTGACTTTATGTGAACGAAAAGACACAAATTCGCCCGTTTTCTCTTTGGAAATAGGTAAATTTCAAAATATCACTGTCCTGGTCACAAAAGCAAAGTTTGTGGGGAATAATAGCCATTTTCTATACTTTTGAGGCATAAGCAATTAGGATATAACACGTACCACCCAGGAACAAAAAAAAATTTAAAAAAAATTTACACGGTGTAATCAACGTATGTGAAAACAGACCATCTCAACAGTTCAACTTTAAGTATAAATGGATTATTTTAAAACCACCCATTTTAGCGGTGAAAGACACACACACACACACACACACATCGAGAGATGAAACTGTTAAATAAAACAAGCATTACCAAGCATTGCACTGTATAGTACATATATAGTGTACAGTGCAATGCTTGGTAATGAAAAACCAACTGACCGCTAAAATGTAGAGTTAACTATCACATGGTAAGCGTGAACGACCGTGTGGCCTAATGGATGAGGCGTCTGACTTCGAATCAGAAGATTGTGGGTTCGAGTCCCTTCGGGGTCGACTTTTTATAAAAAGATCGATGTGTTATTTCATAAAGTTATTTTTAAAATAAATTACCAAATGACAGACGACACTGACGAAAAGAAAAAAATCTCTTTAGACAATATTGAACACCGGATCAAGCAGGGATACTGAGATATGATCATTTAAATCAATGCACATGTTTCTGTAGACTAAAATGTGATGTGTGCTGTACAGATCAAAATGGATTCATATCTGAAGCTTATTACCAGGGTGATGGACATGCAAACCATATATAGTGTACAGTGCAATGCTTGGTAATGAAAAACCAATTGACCGCATCACATGATAAGCACGAAAGACCGTGTGGCCTAATGGATAAGGCGTCTGACTTCGAATCAGAAGATTGAGGGTTCGAGTCCCATCGTGGTTGACTTTTTATAAAAAGTCAGACTCGAGCCTCAGCATACAGCGCAGATCAACGAAAACACAGAACGTTGCTTATAAAATCCACAGAATTAACGACCTTATACTACTTTCCAACTACGTTGAAAACATGCCTGTAGTCGAGGCATGTGTTATTTATTAAGTTATTTTTAAAATTACCAAATGACAGATGACACTGGCTAAAAAATAAAAATCTCTTTAGACAATATTGAACCCGGGGATACTGAGATATGATAATGGTGATGGGGTAAACACCGGAACGAGATAGAGCGGCCCAGAACGGTAGTTTAATGAATTCAATTGCTTTAAAAAACAGCATAAAAAATTTAGAGACATACAGACGTGCACAAATTTGTTGGCACCCCTCCACAAAAAATGAAGAATCCACAATTTTCTCTGAAATAACTTGAAACTGACAAAAGTAATTGGCATCCACCATTGTTTATTCCATATTTAATAGAAATCAGACTTTGTTTTTGATTTTTTATTCAACATAATATTGTAAATAATAAAACAAATGAACATGGCATGGACAAAAATGATGGGACAGCTAACCTAATATTTTGTTGCACAACCTTTAGAGGCAATCACTGCAATCAAACGTTTTCTGTAGCTCTCAATGAGACTTCTGCACCTGTTAACAGGTATTTTGACCCACTCTTCCGGAGCAAACTGCTCCAGCTGTCTCAGGTTTGATGGGTGCCTTCTCCAGACTGCAAGTTTCAGCTCTTTCCATAGATGTGCGATAGGATTCAGATCAGGACTCATAGAAGGCCACTTCAGAATAGTCCAATGTTTTGTTCTTATCCATTCTTGGGTGCTTTTAGCTGTGTGTTTTGGGTCATTATCATGTTGGAGGACCCATGACCTGCGACTGAGACAGAGCTTTCTGACACTGGGCAGTACGTTTCGCTCCAGAATGCCTCGATAGTCTTGAGATTTCATTGTGCCCTGCACAGATTCAAGGCACCCTGTGCTAGGCGCAGCAAAGCAGCCCCAAAACATAACCGAGCCTCCTCCATGTTTCACTGTAGGTATGGTGTTCTTTTCTTTGAAAGCTTCATTTTTTCGTCTGTGAACATAGAGCTGATGTGACTTGCCAAAAAGCTCCAGTTTTGACTCATCTGTCCAAAGGACATTCTCCCAGAAGGATTGTGGCTTGTCAATATGCATTTTAGCAAATTCCAGTCTGGCTTTTTTATGTTTTTCTGTCAAAAGTGGAGTCCTCCTGAGTCTTCTTCCATGGAGCCCACTTTCGCTCAAAAAGCGACGGATGGTGCGATCAGAAACTGACGTACCTTCACCTTGGAGTTCAGCTTGTATCTCTTTGGCAGTTATCCTTGGTTCTTTTTCTACCATTCGCACTATCCTTCTGTTCAGTCTGGGGTCGATTTTCCTCTTGCGGCCGCGCCCAGGGAGGTTGACTACAGTTCCATGGACCTTAAACTTTTTAATAATATTTGCAACTGTTGTCACAGGAACATCAAGCTGCTTGGAGATGGTCTTGTAGCCTTTGCCTTTACCATGCTTGTCTATTATTTTCTTTTTGATCTCCTCAGACAACTCTCTCCTTTGCTTTCTCTGGTCCATGTTCAGTGTGGTGCACACAATGATACCAAACAGCACAGTGACTACTTTTCTCCATTTAAATAGGCTGAATGACTGATTACAAGATTGGAGACATGTGTGATACTAATTAAAGAAACTAATTAGTTTGAAATATCACTATAATCCAATTATTTATTATCTTTTCTAAGGGGTACCAACAAATGTGTCCAGGCCATTTTAGAATATCTTTGTAGAATAAGCAATAATTCATCTCTTTTCACAGCTTCTTTGCTTTATTCTATGACATACCAAAGGCATGCAAGTATACATATAAAATACCTTTTAATTTCATCACTTTTGAGGAGGAATGAAGCATTATTTCAATGATTTGTAAGGGTACCAACAAATTTGAGCACGTCTGTATGAGGAGAATATTTTAAAATCCGATTAATAACTAGCTGTCACTTTACCCGTTCCGGGCCAGAACCCTCTTTATCACCCAAAATCTCCCGGAACGGAAAAAAAACCCACCGAACCGACCTTTAACTGCCCATTTTGTGCAATAAACAGCTGTATAGACAAAACCGCAAAAACTTTATATTTATTTTTGATGGCGCACATTGTAAGTGATATTCTGGAAGAGGAAACTCCCTTTTCAAAGCGCGTAGAAACAAGCAATCAGCAGCGACAGTGCTTCCCGGCAGCTTTTGTCGAAATTCTCTTTTTATATTTATTTTCTGTTAACATTAGTTTATGGATAATCTTGTTTGCTTTTAAACCAATTAAATTGTTACAAAAAAAGACTTTTCTATAGTCCATTCATTTTTAATTCCGTACATGGTCTTGTTGTACTAGTGCTCAAATATACACTACCTTTTTTCTTTCTATATTTACCCCAAACCTCGCTTCCTATAATTTTAGGAAATTACATGTCAGCACTGTGCTTGCATCCAGTGCGCGTCTGCCGATGAAAATATGTAGTGATGAATAAATAAAAAAATTCACTGGGCGTGAGCTGGGGGGGAAGGATAAGGCAGAATAAGCAGCAAGGAGCAGTTAGTAGGACAGAATGTGGTTACTGACTGAGGGCGACGCTGTCGCACATCCCAGGGGCAGAGGACCCAGCAATTGAAACAGGATAGAAAAGAGGTCACCGACTGGGGCCAACGCTGTCGACATCCCAGGGGCGGAGGACCCGGCAACCGAAAACAGGATAGAAAAGAGGTCACCGACTGGGGCCTACGCTGTCGACATCCCAGGGGCGGAGGACCCGGCAACCGAAAACACATATGAGGGTTATGACTTGGAAAGCCGCCCCTCGGGAGGAGATGAGAGAGGTACCCAGCATCTGAGGCTTCTGTAAGGGGCGCTCGTAAAACCCCTGATTGGCCGAGACATCACGCTGCCTGGGACCTGAAAATAAGGACAAAGCATTGAGGTTAGTATAGGACTCGGCACGAGTGACCACGTCCTGAAGAGAGGCAGAATAGAAGAGAGCCTCGAGTGAGATGAGCGCAGGAGCTGCGACAGGACAGAGTTTGGCCGGGGGTCCACTCTGACTCATGCGGTGAGAACCCCTGAATGTAAGGGAGGCAGCTGCCTAGCCCTGAGGTCGGGGAAGTGAGCCTCACTTGCCCCCCAAAGGATGGACCCCCGGCACCTCACGAAAACTCCCACACCGTGAGACAAACAAGACAGCACATGCCAACGCATAACATAAACAAAAGACCAGAATGACGAACCGGACGAACAGAGGGAGATTAGTAAATTTGTTAGTAGGATGCGACTATGTGTATACCTGCCGCTCAGTGGAGAGGAAAAAACCCCTTGAGGCAGATTAGGAGAAAACCTCTGGTGGCCCCGGCGAACAGGTAGCCCCCACTCCGGGCATGCTAGTGATTTTAAAATGGGCTGCAACTATATCGGAGGAGATGAATGAACGTAATAATCTACTGCGGAAGAGGACCAGCGGCCCATGGTCTTGATCAGACTGTGGTTGATGCTGGCTCTTGCAGCGGAGGTAGCTGCACCTATACGAAATGAATGGGGAGAATACAGCTGAGGAGGGAGGCCTGCTCTAGAAAGGAGGGTGGAGAAGTTGGCTGATTAGGAGATCTTCGTCGCTGCAGGGGAGCTTGAAGCTGAAGGAACTGTGAATTCTGAGCTTCTGAGGAAGCCGAAGAAGGCAGAGAAGCAGATGAGATACCTTGACGTTGAAAATAAGGGGCAGATAGGGGAATCTGCTTGACAGCTGAATTAACTGACCGCGCAGAAATGGATCCGTCTGGAGGTACACAACTAAATGATGGAGTAAATTAGAACTGTGGATTCTGAGCTCCTAAGGAGACCGAAGAGGGCTCAGATGCAGATGATCTCCATAGGTAGATCCTTGTATGGGGAGAAGTGGCGTTTCCGAAGAGTGGAATGAGCAAACTGAGAATGGTCATTGATGTGGACAGCGGGAAGGTGAGGCAGAAGGGAAGGCTCTTAAGAATCAGCTGTTAGGCAGATGGTCTCCATGAGGAGATCTTCGTAAGGGGACAAGCAAACTTTCCGAAGAGTAGAGATGAGTGAATGGAGAATGTCTGTTGATATGGGCAGGCGGGAAGGTGCAGCGGGGGGGGGGGGCTTTGAAGGTTCCGCAAAGAGTCAGACAAACTACTGGTATGGAGAGAATGGTGGGAAGAAAAAATCCCTAGCTGGACGATGAAAGTCATGATCTGGTTTGATTTGAATGAATAGGATGAATCCGATTCTGGCACTGAACGTTTAAAACACTGACCAAGCTGTACAATATGAAGCTGTCGAAGGAGGGAGAGAGCTGCAGATATGAAATGCTGAGCAGATTGAAGGAGGTTACTGAGAGTATGATTCAATCAAATGACAGCTGGTGAAGCTGGGGAATCGAGGGGGGGGGGGGGCACGCAGCAGACGGGACCAGTCGACGGAACTTGAATACTAAAAGTGGAGGCCGAAGGGGAGCTGGAACTGACAGTTGAGGTAGCAGCTGGAACCGACGAACGTGTGTAAATCGACTGCTGGGGAAGCTCAGCACGCTTTGTGTTCCATTTTCTGGAATGGAGGGCAGAGATGAGATGTTGACTATCCTATGTGTCAGTTAATACGGGATCGATCTGCGGTCTGCTACTATCATGTCTGCTTGAAATGGAAAAGGTGAACTCACATTGAGAGA
>NW_026708370.1:42500-60000 GCF_902713425.1 Acipenser ruthenus | reverse complement strand
ATTCAATGCACTTTCCCCCCCGGGTGCACGAGTGTTATGAAGCCGGGCTATCGTTCCCCGAGCTCGGCTGAACACTTGCGGCGGTTAGCCCTGGTCCCGCGTCCCGTGTGAACAGCGATGAATGAATTCATTCAATGCACTTTCCCCCCCGGGTGCACGAGTGTTATGAAGCCGGGCTATCGTTCCCCGAGCTCGGCTGAACACTTGCGGCGTCCCCCGGGGGACCTGCACGGCGGTTAGCCCTGGTCCCGCGTCCCGTGTGAACAGCGATGAATGAATTCATTCAATGCACTTTCCCCCCCGGGTGCACGAGTGTTATGGGTCCCGGCTATCGTTCCCCGAGCTCGGCTGAACACTTGCGGCGTCCCCCGGGGGACCTGCACGGCGGTTAGCCCTGGTCCCGCGTCCCGTGTGAACAGCGATGAATGAATTCATTCAATGCACGCCCCCCCCCCGGGTGCACGAGTGTTATGGGTCCCGGCTGGAGATCCGCGAGCTCGGCTGAACACCTGCGCAAGCGCCGCTGCGGAGACCCGTTAGAAGCAGCCCCGAAGGCCAGCGAAAATAGCCGAGAGTTAAGCCCCTCCCCGCCGTGGCTTCGTCAGCCACTCGCCGCTTCAAGAGGGACGGGCCTCTGGTCATGTCATGTCATAAATCACATGACCAGAGGCCCGCCCAACCTGACGTTGCGGAAGTTTGCCGAAGACACAGCGGGGAGAGGCTTAACTCTCGGCTATTTTCGGACTCGGCGAGAAGGCAGCAGGACGCTCTATTCACGGCTAACTCCCCGCGGTCCCCTCTGACCGATCGGAGCCGGTTTAGCGCTCCAGGCAGTCGGATACTTTAGCGCCTCAGCAGCGGGGGCGACGACCTCTAACATTCCCCGGGGAGCTGCCCGAGTGTAAGGCCGGGACCCCCGTCTGCTGGGGGAAAAAAATACCTGCACGTCCCCCCCGTGTGCACGGGTGTTATGAGCTCGGGCTGAACACTTGCTCGTCCCCCCCGCCCCCGGGGAGCTGCACGGCGGAACAGCGATGAATGAATTCATTCAATGCACTTTCCCCCCGGGTGCACGAGTGTTATGGGTCCCGGCTGGAGATCCGCGAGCTCGGCTGAACACTTGCGGCGGTTAGCCCTGGTCCCGCGTCCCGTGTGAACAGCGATGAATGAATTCATTCAATGCACGCCCCCCCCCCGGGTGCACGAGTGTTATGGGTCCCGGCTGGAGATCCGCGAGCTCGGGCTGAACACTTGCTCGTCCCCTGCAGTGTTTTTAGAAGAATTCCCGCAGAAATCGGATTTTTTTGAGCAATTCAAATAAGAGTAACAGCATTTGCATCCCCGGTGTCATAAATATTTTCCACCAGTAGATGGCAGCAGCCCCTAGAATTGGAGTCGGCAACCATTCAAATACTTGAAAAAGTACATTTTAATGAGTTTTTAAGCCAATTTTGGCAGGCTCTCAAAGAATCAGCGAATGTGGTAGGGGGCTGAAAATTGCTACAGAGTACCTGTAGGACATGCAGATAAGTGGTGGAAAAGCACAGGTTGCTGGGCCTTTCGGTTCCGACGCTGCCCCTGTCCTTAAATGCCACTTCTAAGTGCACTGCAGGCCCCTTGAAAAAGTACATTTGGAAGGATTTTGAAGCGATGCAAGCAGGTAGAAACACCATTCCAAGGGCTGTAGTATCAGACTAACAGCCTGTAACTGAGCCCAGGGTTTTTAGAGCGATTCCTACAAAATTCAGCTTTTTTCCCATTCAACTAAGGCGACCGCTGCTTTAAGCCTATGGGTCATTTGTAACAATTTTGGCAGGCTCTCAAAGAATCAGCGAATGTGGTAGGTGGCTGAAAATTGCTACAGAGTACCTGTAGGACATGCAGATAAGTGGTGGAAAAGCACAGGTTGCTGGGCCTTTCGGTTCCGACGCTGCCCCTGTCCTTAAATGCCACTTCTAAGTGCACTGCAGGCCCCTTGAAAAAGTACATTTGGAAGGATTTTGAAGCGATGCAAGCAGGTAGAAACACCATTCCAAGGGCTGTAGTATCAGACTAACAGCCTGTAACTGAGCCCAGGGTTTTTAGAGCGATTCCTACAAAATTCAGCTTTTTTCCGTTTCTGTTTTTTACGTTTTCTGGTGAAAACGCCTATACGTTTCAATGGGAATCACATTAAAATTAATATTTCAATAACCCCTGGAGCTACCACCTCATACGAGGTATCGTTGGATAGGTATGATTGCAAGCTACAAAACAACACCGCACTCGAGTTTTTATTCGACTGCTACACTAAATAACGACCTTAAATAGGTTTCGTTTACATTTGGCGAAAAAACGTCCCGTTCAGGTTTTTTTTTTTTTTTTTTTTTTTTAATATTTAAATAACCACAGGTGGTATCAATTGAATCAAGGTATGCCTGTAAAGGTATTACTGCGAGCTACAAAACAAGACCTTTAGCACGGAAACGAGTGTGACCCTAACCCTAACCCTGAGTCACACTAGTTTTGATGGGCCACAGATGGAGCTGCGTGCCTGCAACGGAGACTGGGAGAGCTGGAGAGTGGGAGAGCTGGAGAGTGGGAGAGCTTGGGAGTGGAACGGCACTTGCATCCCAGTCGGATGCTGGGCTTTGGGACGCTCCATCCTTTTCACCGGCCATGGATGCGGCCAGGGCAGGGGGATGGATGCCTGGGACACAAGCCCAGTGCGGGGAGCTGCACGGCGGTTCGCCGGTGCCCCGCGTCCCAGGTGAACAGCGATTAATGAATTAATTAAATGCACGTCCCCCCCGGGTGCACGAGTGTTCTGAGGCCGGGTTGCAGTTCCGCGAGCTCGGGCGTGGGACGGCACTTGCATCCCAGTCGGATGCTGGGCTTTGGGACGCTCCATCCTTTTCACCGGCCATGGATGCGGCCAGGGCAGGGGGATGGATGCCTGGGACACAAGCCCAGTGCGGGGACCTGCACTGCGGTTAGCCCTGGTCCCGCGTCCCGTGTGAACAGCGATGAATGAATTCATTCAATGCACTTTCCCCCCCGGGTGCACGAGTGTTATGAAGCCGGGCTATCGTTCCCCGAGCTCGGCTGAACACTTGCGGCGTCCCCCGGGGGACCTGCACGGCGGTTAGCCCTGGTCCCGCGTCCCGTGTGAACAGCGATGAATGAATTCATTCAATGCACTTTCCCCCCCGGGTGCACGAGTGTTATGAAGCCGGGCTATCGTTCCCCGAGCTCGGCTGAACACTTGCGGCGGTTAGCCCTGGTCCCGCGTCCCGTGTGAACAGCGATGAATGAATTCATTCAATGCACGCCCCCCCCCCCGGGTGCACGAGTGTTATGAAGCCGGGCTATCGTTCCCCGAGCTCGGCTGAACACTTGCGGCGTCCCCCGGGGGACCTGCACGGCGGTTAGCCCTGGTCCCGCGTCCCGTGTGAACAGCGATGAATGAATTCATTCAATGCACTTTCCCCCCCGGGTGCACGAGTGTTATGGGTCCCGGCTGGAGATCCGCGAGCTCGGCTGAACACTTGCGGCGGTTAGCCCTGGTCCCGCGTCCCGTGTGAACAGCGATGAATGAATTCATTCAATGCACGCCCCCCCCCCGGGTGCACGAGTGTTATGAAGCCGGGCTATCGTTCCCCGAGCTCGGCTGAACACTTGCGGCGTCCCCCGGGGGACCTGCACGGCGGTTAGCCCTGGTCCCGCGTCCCGTGTGAACAGCGATGAATGAATTCATTCAATGCACTTTCCCCCCCGGGTGCACGAGTGTTATGAAGCCGGGCTATCGTTCCCCGAGCTCGGCTGAACACTTGCGGCGGTTAGCCCTGGTCCCGCGTCCCGTGTGAACAGCGATGAATGAATTCATTCAATGCACTTTCCCCCCCGGGTGCACGAGTGTTATGAAGCCGGGCTATCGTTCCCCGAGCTCGGCTGAACACTTGCGGCGTCCCCCGGGGGACCTGCACGGCGGTTAGCCCTGGTCCCGCGTCCCGTGTGAACAGCGATGAATGAATTCATTCAATGCACTTTCCCCCCCGGGTGCACGAGTGTTATGGGTCCCGGCTATCGTTCCCCGAGCTCGGCTGAACACTTGCGGCGTCCCCCGGGGGACCTGCACGGCGGTTAGCCCTGGTCCCGCGTCCCGTGTGAACAGCGATGAATGAATTCATTCAATGCACGCCCCCCCCCCGGGTGCACGAGTGTTATGGGTCCCGGCTGGAGATCCGCGAGCTCGGCTGAACACCTGCGCAAGCGCCGCTGCGGAGACCCGTTAGAAGCAGCCCCGAAGGCCAGCGAAAATAGCCGAGAGTTAAGCCCCTCCCCGCCGTGGCTTCGTCAGCCACTCGCCGCTTCAAGAGGGACGGGCCTCTGGTCATGTCATGTCATAAATCACATGACCAGAGGCCCGCCCAACCTGACGTTGCGGAAGTTTGCCGAAGACACAGCGGGGAGAGGCTTAACTCTCGGCTATTTTCGGACTCGGCGAGAAGGCAGCAGGACGCTCTATTCACGGCTAACTCCCCGCGGTCCCCTCTGACCGATCGGAGCCGGTTTAGCGCTCCAGGCAGTCGGATACTTTAGCGCCTCAGCAGCGGGGGCGACGACCTCTAACATTCCCCGGGGAGCTGCCCGAGTGTAAGGCCGGGACCCCCGTCTGCTGGGGGAAAAAAATACCTGCACGTCCCCCCCGTGTGCACGGGTGTTATGAGCTCGGGCTGAACACTTGCTCGTCCCCCCCGCCCCCGGGGAGCTGCACGGCGGAACAGCGATGAATGAATTCATTCAATGCACTTTCCCCCCGGGTGCACGAGTGTTATGGGTCCCGGCTGGAGATCCGCGAGCTCGGCTGAACACTTGCGGCGGTTAGCCCTGGTCCCGCGTCCCGTGTGAACAGCGATGAATGAATTCATTCAATGCACGCCCCCCCCCCGGGTGCACGAGTGTTATGGGTCCCGGCTGGAGATCCGCGAGCTCGGGCTGAACACTTGCTCGTCCCCTGCAGTGTTTTTAGAAGAATTCCCGCAGAAATCGGATTTTTTTGAGCAATTCAAATAAGAGTAACAGCATTTGCATCCCCGGTGTCATAAATATTTTCCACCAGTAGATGGCAGCAGCCCCTAGAATTGGAGTCGGCAACCATTCAAATACTTGAAAAAGTACATTTTAATGAGTTTTTAAGCCAATTTTGGCAGGCTCTCAAAGAATCAGCGAATGTGGTAGGGGGCTGAAAATTGCTACAGAGTACCTGTAGGACATGCAGATAAGTGGTGGAAAAGCACAGGTTGCTGGGCCTTTCGGTTCCGACGCTGCCCCTGTCCTTAAATGCCACTTCTAAGTGCACTGCAGGCCCCTTGAAAAAGTACATTTGGAAGGATTTTGAAGCGATGCAAGCAGGTAGAAACACCATTCCAAGGGCTGTAGTATCAGACTAACAGCCTGTAACTGAGCCCAGGGTTTTTAGAGCGATTCCTACAAAATTCAGCTTTTTTCCCATTCAACTAAGGCGACCGCTGCTTTAAGCCTATGGGTCATTTGTAACAATTTTGGCAGGCTCTCAAAGAATCAGCGAATGTGGTAGGTGGCTGAAAATTGCTACAGAGTACCTGTAGGACATGCAGATAAGTGGTGGAAAAGCACAGGTTGCTGGGCCTTTCGGTTCCGACGCTGCCCCTGTCCTTAAATGCCACTTCTAAGTGCACTGCAGGCCCCTTGAAAAAGTACATTTGGAAGGATTTTGAAGCGATGCAAGCAGGTAGAAACACCATTCCAAGGGCTGTAGTATCAGACTAACAGCCTGTAACTGAGCCCAGGGTTTTTAGAGCGATTCCTACAAAATTCAGCTTTTTTCCGTTTCTGTTTTTTACGTTTTCTGGTGAAAACGCCTATACGTTTCAATGGGAATCACATTAAAATTAATATTTCAATAACCCCTGGAGCTACCACCTCATACGAGGTATCGTTGGATAGGTATGATTGCAAGCTACAAAACAACACCGCACTCGAGTTTTTATTCGACTGCTACACTAAATAACGACCTTAAATAGGTTTCGTTTACATTTGGCGAAAAAACGTCCCGTTCAGGTTTTTTTTTTTTTTTTTTTTTTTTAATATTTAAATAACCACAGGTGGTATCAATTGAATCAAGGTATGCCTGTAAAGGTATTACTGCGAGCTACAAAACAAGACCTTTAGCACGGAAACGAGTGTGACCCTAACCCTAACCCTAACCCTGACCCTGACCCTACCCAACCCAACCCCCTAAACCCTTTCTTTCTTTCTTTCTTTCTTTCTTTCACCCGTGCCCAACCTCCACCTGTAAAGAATTCCATAGTTATTTATACCTCATCTATCTAGTCACAAGCTTAGTTGTGGTTTGTTTTTATTACATTATATTCCTATATTAACATGCTTAAAATTATTATATTGTCACCAAAGTGGTAATTGAGGATTACATGCTTAATGTTTTATACAATTTTAATTCTTTAAAAGAAAATACACATCTATATTCCACATAGCTTTTGAGTTAACTCTCACAAATCAGTCATTTTACAATGTAGGGAAATTGGGATATATGCTAATTACACAATTGCAAGAGCTATTTATAATTCGTATAACTAGCTAGACTTCAACTTAGGGTTAGTAAACATTTATTTACGTATATTAAAATAAGTTCAAATATTATATTGTCACCAAAACAATGTTTGGGGATTATATGTTCAATGTTTTATACAATTCTAATTATTATAAAATATATCTAATTTAAATATATGTACCTTTCCAGTTAAGTAGCACAAATCTGTACCTATTGAATTATGGGTAATATGGAAATATACGGGATATGGACTAACCCATTGAATTAGTCTGCCGTAAACACCACAATTAACCACCAGGGGGAGATGTTCTGAAACTACATGCAATCTTGTATTCCGCCAATTGTAAACAATTGTATTTTTGTCTCACTTCAGTGTCATGAAACAGAACGATCATTCCTCCATGGCATGATCAAATTTCTGTTCAAGAATGCTCAGAAGCACTGACACCCTGCTGTTTTAACACTCAAATCAATAGTTTTCTTTTCATTTATTATATATTATTATTTAATATTAGTCAAAAATGAACAGTAATGACATTTTGTAATATCTTTTGCCAGCCTTCTCAAACAGTCCACTTTCAGCTGCGCAGAACTGATGAGTCAATGCTTGATTGGATTCTGGACCAATGCCTCTTACCTTTCAGCGTGTAAGCTGTTGCTGTGACAGTCTGGGGATCTCTATAAATATCCTATTAGCACTTCAGAGCAGAATACCCAAGAATTCACTCTTGTTAACACATAAATAGTCTCATATAAAACCATCACTGATTTTAGTTGAATCTAGAGTTTAGGTGATTTTTTTCCATACATTTTTGCCAATAATTGTATTTTAATGAAAATTATATTATAATGCTATAAAAAAAAACTTGAGGAGGCTCTGTCTCCCTTGTCTCCTCTAAAGGAGCCTCAGCAGCAGGAGACCTAGTTTGAGGCAGTGGTGGGCCCTGCAGCACCCTAACCTCCACCTCCACCTGTAAAGAAGTCCATCGTTATTTATACCTCATCTATCTAGTCACAAGCTTAGTTGTGGTTTGTTTTTATTACATTATATTCCTATATTAACATGCTTAAAACTATTATATTGTCACCAAAGTGGTAATTGAGGATTATATGCTTAATGTTTTATACAATTTTAATTCTTTAAAAGAAAATACATATCTATATTCCACATAGCTTTTGAGTTGACTCTCACAAATCAGCCATTTTACAATGTAGGGAAATTGGGATATATGCTAATTACACAATTGCAAGAGCTATTTATAATTCGTATAACTAGCTAGACTTCAACTTAGGGTTAGTAAACATTTATTTACGTATATTAAAATAAGTTCAAATATTATATTGTCACCAAAACAATGTTTGGGGATTATATGTTCAATGTTTTATACAATTCTAATTATTATAAAATATATCTAATTTAAATATATGTACCTTTCCAGTTAAGTAGCACAAATCTGTACCTATTGAATTATGGGTAATATGGAAATATACGGGATATGGACTAACCCATTGAATTATTCTGCCGTAAACACCACAATTAACCACCAGGGGGAGATGTTCTGAAACTACATGCAATCTTGTATTCCGCCAATTGTAAACAATTGTATTTTTGTCTCAATAATAACTAAATGTATTTATCTTGTGTAGCTGCTCCAGCGCTCTCGCTGTGTTCAGTGTATTTATCTTGTGTAGCTGCTCCAGCGCTCTCGCTGTGTTCAGTGTATTTATCTTGTGTAGCTGCTCCAGCCCTCTCGCTGTGTTCAGTGTATTTATCTTGTGTAGCTGCTCCAGCGCTCTCGCTGTGTTCAGTGTATTTATCTTGTGTAGCTGCTCCAGCACTCTCGCTGTATTAAGAAACATATGAAACATAAGAAAGTTTACAAACGAGAGGAGGCCATTCAGCCCATCTCGCTCGTTTGGTTGTTAGTAGCTTATTGATCCCAGAATCTCATCAAGCAGCTTCTTGAAGGATCCCAGGGTGTCAGCTTCAACAGCATTACTGGGGAGTTGGTTCCAGACCCTCACAATTCTTTGTGTAAAAAGTGCCTCCTATTTTCTGTTCTGAATGCCCCTTTATCTAATCTCCACTTGTGACCCCTGGTCCTTGTTTCTTTTTTCAGGTCAAAGAAGTCCCCTGGGTTGACACTGTCTATACCTTTTAGGATTTTGAATGTTTAAATCAGGTCACCGCATAGTCTTCTTTGTTCAAGACTGAATAGATTCAATTCTTTTCGTCCGTCGTGCCCCCCATCGGGTTTTCCCATTTTATACAGGGGAAGTTGAAATCCCGCATTAGTATCGCTTCTCCTTTTCTACACGCATTTCGAATGTCATTGTACAACAGATTATTTTGCTCAGCGTCTGAGTTTGGCGGTCTATAGCATGCTCCTATTATTATGCCCTTTGAATTTGTGTCCATTATTCTGACCCATATTGATTCTGCACTGTTTTCTTTGTCCTGATTTAACACCTGGGCTTGAAGACTATTCTGCCTCTTCTGTCCTGCCTGTCTTTCCTATATAGTGTGTACCCACTAATATTATATTCGTCTCCATCACTCTCAGACAACCAAGTTTCTGTAACACCTATCACATCGTACTTACTTGTTAGTGCAGTAGCTTCAAGTTCTAACATTTTGTTTCTGAGACTTCTAGCATTAAGATAGATACATTTAATAGTGGTCTTACCTGAGTTGTTGCCCTTGTTTTGATGTGGTCTCCCTTCTGTTTTTTTGTTTTCTTCCTCCTTCCTTTCTAGTTTAAATGCTTCTGGACCGCCTGAAGGATCCTTTCTCCAAGTAGATTAGTTCCCTTTCTGTTTAAGTGCAGTCTGTCCCACCTGTATAGATAGTCCTTGTTGTAGAAAGTGCTCCAATGTTCAAGAAAGGTGAAGTCTCCTGTGCACCACGATTTCAGCCATGCATTTTGATTTTGTATTTCCAGCTGTCCATATGGTCCTTTGCAAGGAGCCGGCAGTATCCCAGAAAATACCACAGTTTTGGTCTTGCCTTTTAATTTCCTTCCTAGCTCTCTGAATTTGTTTTGCAGGGATCTTGGCCTGTCTCTTCCAATGTTGTTTGTACCGATGTGGACAACTACTACCGGGTCGTCTCCTGTTCGTTGTAGGAGCCTGTCCACATTCTCAGTGATGTGCTTGACTGAGGCTCCTGGAAGGCAGCACACTGTTGTAGTAAAGGGGTCCAAACTGTGAACTGAACTTGCTGTGTTTCTCAATATGGAGTCCCCAACAATCATGACCTCCCTTCTTTTTGCTGCCTGGCCAGCACTGTTTATAGGGTCCTGGATGTTGTTCCTTTCATTCTCTTGATGTTGGTTTTGGTCATCTAAATGTTAAGGTGGCTCAAATTTGTTGGATGTTTGGATTTCTGGGGGTTGTGTTAGACAAAGTTTCTTTTTTTCCCTGCTTCTGCCTATCTGAACCCAGCTGTTTCGACTCTCTTCCATCTCCCTGGTGGCTTTCAGTCTGCTAGGGGTGCAGACTTCCATGAATTGTGGGTGTGTCAGCTCCTCAAGCTCCTGTTGCTGTCTCATTTCCTCCAGCTCCTTTTCTAGCAGGCTTAATCGCTGAAGCAAGTCCTGGATCGTGCGGCACTTTACACAAACTTGGTTGAGCTCTGTTGGGTTTTCTCAGATTTCCCACATCATGCAGTTGTCACAGATTACTGGCTTGAAGACCATTTTTTTAAGTTTAGTTCAGCTTCTGCAGCTGTCAACCTGCTTTCAAACTGCTTCTAACTGCCTTGTACTTGTCCACGACTGTACTTCTCCCACGTGTCGCTTCCACACACTGTCTCTGGGAAGCCTGGCTGCCTTTTGTTTATTTGTGTTTGTGCTGCGTGCTCCGCTCCTCCCCCATGTCCCAGAATGCCGCGGGATTTGAATCAGCTGCTCCGAGTTTCAGCTTGTTATCAGAAAAATACACGCAGCTGCAAGGCTTTAAGCTGCAATGTTTTCTGATTAAAGCAACTCCAGATTTAAAGATGCAATTCTTCCTTTCTGCTTCTAACTGCGTTGTACTTGTCCACGACTGTACTTCTCCCACGATGTCGCTTCCACACGCTGTCTCTGGGAAGCCTGGCTGCCTTTATTTGTTTGTGTTTTTGTGCTGCGTGCTCCGTCCCACCCCCGTGTCCCAGAATGCCGCGGGATTTGAATCAGCTGCTCCGAGTTTCAGCTTGTTATCAGAAAAATACACGCAGCTGCAAGGCTTTAAGCTGCAATGTTTTCTGATTAAAGCAACTCCAGATTTAAAGATGCAATTCCTCCTTTCTGCTTCTAACTGCGTTGTACTTGTCCACGACTGTACTTCTCCCACGATGTCGCTTCCACACGCTGTCTCTGGGAAGCCTGGCTGCCTTTTGTTTATTTGTGCTGCGTGCTCCGCTCCTCCCCCGTGTCCCAGAATGCCACGGGATTTGAATCAGCTGCTCCGAGTTTCAGCTTGTTATCAGAAAAATACACGCAGCTGCAAGGCTTTAAGCTGCAATGTTTTCTGATTAAAGCAACTCCAGATTTAAAGATGCAATTCCTCCTTTCTGCTTCTAACTGCGCTGTACTTGTCCACGACTGTACTTCTCCCACGTGTCGCTTCCACACGCTGGCGCTGGGAAGCCTGGCTGCCTTTGTTTGTTTGTGTTTGTTCAGTGTATTTATCTTGTGTAGCCGCTCCAGGACTCTTGCTGTGTTCAGTGTATTTATCTTGTGTAGCTGCTGCAGCGCTCTCACTGTGGAAATCATCCAAATGCCTATGATGGTCCTATAAGCTACAGTCACATTATTGCACTTCACTCTATAAAAACGACAAATACTCCACAAAGAAGAGTCAAAATGGACTTTATTGATTTAATTAGCAGTTAATAATTGCAAGATGAGTCCTGGTAGTGAGGAGTTTGATTGCACATGGGCAGGAGGGGGTTAATCAGAGCTTTCAGTGTCATGAAACAGAAAGATCATTCCTCCATGGTATGATCAAATCAGTGCGACAGACACACACACACACACACACACACACGGACAACACACACACACACACACACACACACACACACGGACAACACACACACACACACACACACACACACACGGACAACACACACACACACGGACAACACACACACACACACACACACGGACAACACACACACACACACACACGGACAACACACACACACACACACACACACGGACAACACACACACACACACGGACAACACACACACACACACACACACGGACAACACACACACACACACACACACAGAGACACACAGACAAACGGGGATCTCTCTAAATATCCTATTAGCACTTCAGAGCCGAATACCCAAGAATTCACTCTTGTTACCACATAAATATTCTCATATAAAACCCTCACTGATTTTAGTTGAATCTAGAGTTTAATTTAAAATATTTTTTCCTTACATGTATGCCAATAATTGTATTTTACTGAAAATTATATTATAATGCTATAAAAAATGAAAACTTGAGGAGGTTCTGCCTCCCTTGCCTCCTCTAAGGACCCTCAGCTGCGGGAGTCCTAGTTTGAGGCAATGGTGCGCCCTGCAGCGGCCTGAAACGCAGTCTCTCTACAGACTACACTGACCACAGAAAACAAAAACATCATTGAACAATGCAGCTCACTTTCACTTTTAAAACAATTAAAAATAAAGCATTAAAAATACATTTTAAATTAAAAACACAAACGTGGAAGATGTTTTAATCAGAATTGTTTGTATTGGGTTTTAATTTCTGATTTACGGTTTAAAAGCTAAAAGCAATTAAACACAAAGTGTTCATATTCACAACCAGATATGCACATTTTCCGAAGGCAGCACAGGGTTAAAGACCTAAAATACTAGGGAATGTAAACAAACTGGACAGCCCAAAAAGAATACCGTGAGTACAAATTAATGCCATTCACAGACTACTGAAGTAAACTTAAAGACACCAAGAAGGAATTATCACACTGAACAGGATTGTGGGGCACTGTCTGTCTGTCTGTCTGTCTGTCTGTCTGTCTGTCTGCAGCTTTAATGAAATTGACAGAATGTATTACACTAACACAGACACCGACAAGAAGGAATTATATTGTAGCGTCAAACTTTAAGGAAACTTTTATTATTTTAACCATTATTATTCTGATTATTAGTCTTTTATACAGTACTTTAGTGAGCAGACATATACCCATAAATACAATTTCATTACTGGCAAAAAGAGGACGTACATGTACAACTGTATAAAACACAGAAATAGTCCATTTTTATAAAGCTAATTTGTACTAAAAGGGGTTCTGATTTTTGGTGGTTTCCTTTATGAAAGTATTTTAAACATTTAAGTGCTTTTTGTATATTTGTTTCTTGCAATAAAATACAAATCGTTTTTTTTTTTTGCTTCTAAGATCTGTTTTTATAATCTGAATTTTAACACATGAAAACCCCCATAGATTACAACAGCTATACAACTCCCATGAAAACAGTATCTGCATTGCAACAAAATAACATACAAGCATATTAAACAAACACATTGAAAATTCGTAGCACAGGATCCCACAGCCTACACATACAGCTGTGGGCAAAAGTTTACCATTCCCCTCTATGCAGAATGAACTGATTGTGCTTCATGAAGTGGAATGAAAGCTGCTGAATAACATGACGAGTTTCCCCATCTAGTTCACGAAAATCTAACAAATTGAAAAATGTGACGTTTCGAAATCTAACATGAAATATTACTGTACTACTATTATGGCTTCCAGTAGACTTTTTTTGCGATATCATTTTGTAGTTTATTTGATTACATGATGTTCATATAGGTGTTTTTTTTTTAATTATGTCTCAATCCTAAAATTCTAGGTGATGCAAAACTTTTGACCACAGCTGCTCGCATATATTCAAAAAGAATTACACCAAATATTCACATGATAAATACATATTCAGATACAAAATGCAATCTTTCACAACACTGTAAATAGCCTGTCACTGACACTTATTCAAAATCACAGCTGAAACATCAAAAGAAAGGTATTCTCTCAATAACTGCTGCTCAAGAAGGGCCTCAGCAAGTTTCAGCACAATTGGACAAGCAGGTCTCTTCACTCTCTTCCCTCCTCACTTCTCTCTGTCTTTCCCTCTCCTCCTCTCATCTCCCCACACTCACTCTCCCCTCATTCATCCTCTCCTCTTCTTTGCTGAAGAATTTCACTCCCATCCTAAATTAAAAGTTGTAAGATATTCAAGCAAATTCTTACAGAAGTTTCTTATATAATATATAAAAATTACCAAATAATTCAGTTTTTTAAAACAGGTCTGTCTCTCTCTCTCTGAAATCATTTGAAAGCCTCCATCCAAAACTTAAAAAGAAATACATCAAAAAACATACGGTTAAAAAAAACGATCCTGTCTGTCTGTGTGTGTGTGTGTGTCTCTGTGTGTGTCTGTGTGTGTCTGTGTGTGTGTGTGTGTGTGTGTGTGTGTGTCTGTGTGCATGTCTGTCTGTGTGTGTGTGTGTCTGTCTGTCTGTGTGTGTCTGTGTGTGTCTGTGTGCGTGTCTGTCTGTGTGTGTGTGTGTCTGTCTGTCTGTGTGTGTCTGTGTGTGTGTCTGTGTGCGTGTCTGTCTGTGTGTGTGTGTGTGTGTTTGTTTGTGTGTGTGTGTGTGTGTGTGTGTGTGTCTGTCTGTCTGTCTGTCTGCCTCCCAAACTCACTATCATTTGATAAATAATTTTACCAAAAAACATCTCTCGTTTCCACAAACTCATTCTCCTCTCGATCCCACCTCTCTACAGCGGCGGGGGGGTGACAAACACCCGCAGTTGTGCCTGGAACCTGGTGGGGGCTCCGTGGCGCTGCAGGGTCATCTCCACCAGCAGCAGGAAGTCCCGCGGCACTGAGGGGGGGGAGGCCAGCACCGAGACCAGGCCGCTGTACCGGTCGGAGCTCCGCGCAGAGAAGAAACCCTCCTCGTTGCCCCCGACGATGCGTATCTCCACGCGGTCCCCCGAGAACACAGGGGGGCTCGGGGCGATGCGGAAGATGGGGACGGGGGTCCGCAGGGACGAGGGGAAGGAGAGCTGGTGGAATGAGACCCTCTGTGGGAGAGACTGGCACTGCAGCTGGGAGGAGAAGGATGAGTGCGAGCAGGACTCCCTCTCACACACACTGCGGAGAGAGGAGAGAGGAGAGAGGAGAGGGGTTAGAGAGGGGAGAGAGGGGTTAGAGAGGAGAGACAGAGGAGAGAGAAGGGGAGACGGGGAGAAGAGGAGAGACGAGAGCCCTCACTGACAGACAACAAAAGTTAATTGGAGTGAATCTTGAGTGTGTGTGGATGAGGTATGGGTGTGAGTTTAGGGTTAGGGTTAGGGTTAGGGGGTGTGTGTTGGTGTGATACTCACTGCTCCTCTGTTCTCAGGTACCCCGGGGGGCACTGCACTGACAGGCACCGGAACCCCCCCTCGATATTGAAGCAGCTCTCGGGTGAGGTGCAGTTGTGGGTCCCCAGAGCACATTCATCCTGATCTGAGACAGAGGGAGGGAGAGAGCAGCTCAAAGTGTCTGTACAGTGCATGTCCACAGTATAAATCCACAGTGCATCACAGTGATCGCAATCTCTTTCGAGGTCTTTCTATATTTCGGTATATTTATTTCAAAGTCTATATTTCAATGCCTTTATTGCAATGTCTTTATTTCAATGTCCTCCCTCTGTCCCCCCTGCTCTCCCTGCTGTGCTGTGCTGTGCTGTCCCCAGTACCTCCCTCTGTTCTCCCTGCAGCTCTGTGCTGTTCCTGTTGCCTCCCCCTACTGCTGGCCCCTCACCTCTGCAGTTTCTGCCATTGCTGGCCAGCTCGTACCCGAGCTCAGGACAGGCACAGTGGAAGCTGCCAGGAGAGTTCACACAGCGATAGGAGCAGAGAGAGGGGGAGCCGTGAAGGGAGCACTCATCAATATCTGAGGAAAAAGAGAGAGAGAGAGGCATCAGACTGGAAAGAGGGAGAGAGAGAGTGGGAAAGACAGGGAGAGAGAGAGGGAGGGAGGGAAGGAGGGGGAGAGATGGAGAGATGGGGACATCAGACAATGGACAGACAGATGACATCATGAGAAATGGGGAGTCACATTGGTAGAAGGGAGTTTGATCTGAGTCCTGCTGGGGGTAAACAAACTGGGATGCCAACTTGGGCTTTCAGACAGACACCAATATGAACAGACACCAATACAAACAAACACCAATACGAACAGACACCAATACTAACAGACACCAATATGAACAGACACCAATACGAACAGACACCAATACTAACACACACCAATACTAACACACACCAATATGAACAGACACCAATATGAACAGACACCAATACTAACACACCAAGAAGCAACTGCACAGAATTGTGGGGCTCTGTCTCTCTGTCTGTCTCTCTGCACCTTGAACAGAGTGGAATGCACCATCTCTCACCTTCACAGGTTGTCTTGTCCTTCTGGTTCAATACAAACCCTTTCTGGCAGTAGCAGTGGTACGACCCAAACACATTGGCACATTCCTGACTGCAAGGGGAGCTCTCACACTCGTTCACATCTGGGGACAAAAAATTAGGAACTCAAGAATGAGAGTAATACACATGCACTATCACATTCACACTCACACTCTCATTCACACTCACTCTCACTCACACTCACTCTAACACACTCACTTTCACTCACACTCACACTCACACTCACTCTCAATGTATAAAAGTGATCACAGTTCACACCATCCTTAGCAATTAAAATGAAGAGAGATCTTGAGCTCAGAATGTCAACAACAAAACATTAGAACAGCCCCTGGGACTCTCAGCTACACATGTACGCAGAACAACACGTGAAATCGCAAACATGTGAAGAGAGAGAGAGAGAGAGAAAGAGAGAGACAGACAGACAGACAGATAGAGACAGGCTACCTTGACAGTTCCTGTTGTCTGCAGCCAGGCTGTACCCTCCCTCGCAGCGGCAGTGGTAGGACCCGGGGGTGTTGTGGCAGTTCTGAGCGCAAACCCGTCCCGAGTTCTGAGCACACTCATCAATATCTGAGAGGGGGGAACAGACACTGCGCTGTGAATAGTGCACATGATTCCTTTGGTTCTATTCACAGGTAAACACACACGCACACAGTGACAAAACATCATCAGGGTATGCTTTCTTTATCTGCTATCCTGTCGCACACAGACGCACACATACTCACATTGCACAGCAGCTTCACCCATTCCAGGTTTTACTACCAGCTTGATCAGCCCCAGTGTGTCTAGCTAACAAGTTCAGGTGTGTCTTATTATTAAACTCCCAGTGAAACCAACGGGAGTCTTATTCCCAGCCCTGCTCAGTGTGTGTCTCTCACCCTCACATCTCCGGGAGTTCTGCTCAGCCTGGTATCCCCTCGCACACTGACAGCGGTACGTCCCTGGAGCATTGGTACAAATCTGACTGTCGGCACAGCGATGCACACCTGTGACACACTCATCAACATCTGAGAGAGAGAGAGACAGACAGAGAGAGGAAATGCTGGCAGGATCACACTGTCAAACCCAGCAGAACTACAGCAGCCCAGCGTATAAAGTTATAACAGAAAAGGGGCGTGTTTTCACCTGTGCATCGGGTTCCATCCTCACTGGCATGGTAGCCCCGCCCACAGCTGATGATGTGTCTATGACAGGTGAAGGAGCCAATGGTGTTGACGCAGTTGAAGCCAGGAGTGCAGGGGGCAGGGTCAGTGTCACACTCGTTTGTATCTGACAGACAGAGAGAGGGAGGAGAGAGAGGGGGAGAGAAGGGAGAATGTTTTCTTAACTTAAGAGGTAACTTAAGAGCCAGCTCCCACTGCACAGCAGTGTCACCCATTCCAGGTTTTACTACCAGCTTGATCAGCCACAGTG
>NW_026708370.1:35000-37500 GCF_902713425.1 Acipenser ruthenus | reverse complement strand
AGAGCTGCAGGAGAGAGAAACGAGGCGGGTCACACACACTGAACTCAGAGCCCGTAGGGAGAGCTGTCTGCAATGGTTAGGGTTATGGTTAGGGTTAGGGTCAGCAGGGAGGGTGTATTCTTTCACAAGGCTAGCCGGAGTTTTCCCACCATCATTGCCTTGTACTGCTTTTTTGTGGTTTTGAACAGCTTTCTTTCTGTTTCAACGAATCGCTGCCTACTTAAAATGTGTGAAAGGGAATGAATTGGAAAATGTGAATATTTGCACAGCCATAGACACTGACACTCACACACACACACTGATACACACACACACACACACACACTGATACACACACACTGCCACACACACACACACTGATACACACACACACTGATACACACACACACACTCACACACACACACTGATACACACACACACTGATACACACACGCTGCCACACACACACTGATACACACACACACACTGTATTTCAAGCTACTGTCACTCACTCTGGCAGTGTCATCAGCACAGCTTCCCATTGGCTGTCCCTGGCAGACTCCACCCCCTTGTCTGGCAGCAGTGACGCCCGCCTGGCACACCCCTTCCTCCGTTGCTGTGAGACAGCAGAACATTCGGGTCACCCTAGCAACAAGACAAGAATTAAAAAAAGAATGATGCAATGTAAGAAAAAAAAACTTAAAATTCAAGTCAGAGGGATGGCAATAAGACTCGTTGCTCAGCGGTTTGATCCATTCCTGGTTTTCTGCCACGAGTTTAATATTAAGACACACCTGAGCTTGTTAGCTAGACACACTGGGGCTGATCAAGCTGCTAGTAAAACCTGGACTGGATCACACTGCTGTGCAGGAGTCTTATTTCCATCCCTGCAATAGACAAGTTTATTTCTGCAAATATATTCCGTTAAATGATGTAAAAACGAGCCTTTGGAAAAGATGTGATGTGATTGGTCCCTGAAAAGAAGGGACCCACTTGAACTCTGACCTGCAGGTGTCTGTTTCCTTGCCGGTGGACGGGGCCTCTGTGCACTTCCTGTTCTCAGCAGCCAATCGGTGTCCCTCTGCGCAGCAAGGGTCGAGAGAGGATTGTGACATCACTGAGAGAGAGAGAGAGAGGAAGAGGATCTGGGAATTGACTCCTCAAACTGGGAGCTTGAATCAGCCAAAACATATAAAAGGACAGCTCTTTAGATAGCTTTTTTGTTACAGTACAGTAAAGAAATGCTTACGTTTTATTTAATTTGTGTTTGTCAGGATTCCTTTAATTCAATTGGATTGGATTATTAAACAAGGCTATAGACAGATAAAGACAGACAGACAGACAGCAGAGCCCCACAATCCCGCTCAGTTTGACATGACAATATAATCCCTTCTTCTTGGTGTCTGTTAGTTTATTATATTACAGCTGCAGACAGACAGATAAGAGAGTCCCCTTATAACCAGTACAGCCAGTCCCTCACCTGTCTGGTTCCCAGTCTGTTGAACTGTGTGTGGCCCCTCCTTTGATCCTCTCCGCAGTGTGGCCCCCTGTCCACTTGTCTGGGGCACCTGTGTCGAACCCGGAGCTGCAGGAAACGATCTCTGCTGCAAACCTGTGTCCCCCGAAACGTGCGTGGCCCCTGGTTTTTCCTCTGGCTTGCTTGTCACGCCTATTCTCCCCACTATCCCCATAATCTGGGGCCTTCTCCTCCTGTGTGTGGCCCCTGTCTGTGGCCCCTGGGAGGCCCCTGACCCAGCTTCCTTTCTCTCAGATGGCGTTGCCCCTGATTGTGACTCTCCGTGTTGTACTTTAAATGTGGCCCCTACTGTCACTGATCTAGGGCCCTCCACAGTAACACTGACAACCCTGTTACCACTGTGCTGCTCTGTGGCCCTCGTACTGCTTCTAAAGTGGCCCCTTCTTGTGGCCCCAGTGTTTGAGACCCCGGAGTCCCCTATTCTGTTGGAAGCCTCCTGTTCTTGTTCTTCAGTCTGTGTGGCCCTTTGATCTATCTTTAGGGGCCAAATTACCCTGTGTGTGGCCCCTGGCTGCGTTATGCCATTCCTGGTGTGCGTGGCCCCTAAACGCACATTTTGGCCAAGTGATTCTGTGGACTCGACCCTCTCCTGTCTATCAAACTGCGTGGCCCCTTGGTCCGTCCTAAGGGGCCAGCTTACCCTGCTGGCCCTTACCTGCGTCACCCAAGGTCCTTTCTCTGCTTCACTCCGCAAGGCCCCTAAAATCTGAGCGCCCCCCCGCGAGGCCATAGTCTCGGCCCTCTCCTGCTTTTCAGCATGCTTCGCCCCCTGGGGGCTCCTGGGGGCCCCTCTCTGGGAAAGCTGAGTCAAGTGTTTTAGCTTTTTCTTGGGCTGCGTGGGGGCCCCCAAAAGGGCAGGCTGGGGGCCTCCACTTCCCTTCGTGGCCCCTGCACCGTCCTTCCATCCCTCACAGTCTTTTTCTGGGGTACACTGCAGCGCCCCACTCCCCAGGCAGGAGCACACCTTGCAGGGAGGCACTGCG
>NW_026708370.1:25000-30000 GCF_902713425.1 Acipenser ruthenus | reverse complement strand
AAAAAACGTTTTTGTTTCATTGATTGAGCTGGATTGAATGGTGAATGGATTTTTAAAATGTATTTTATTGTAAAGTACTATATAACAGCAAACTGTACTGTACTTTATTGTATTGTACTGATAAATCATCATTTTTCAGTATGATACATAATCAAGACTTTACAAATGATCTATAATATCCCAATAATGGATTATTGTTCCATCCCTATGCTGGAGCTTATTCCTGCTTCATTGACCAGAACCACAGTGACAGTCTCTCACACAGTCACAGCAGCAGCACCATTTACAAAATACAATATAATAAAAACAACAGCTAAAACAAATGCAACCCTTATAAAAGTTTACCGCTGTAAATTTGCAGTTTTCTTCCCATCCTTTTCCTGTGGTTATATTGTGTATTTACCACAGTATAACATGTTTTTAATATGCTTTACCAGACCTCTCTGTGCTTTACAATGCTTCCATATCCTTTACCAGACCTCTCTGTGCTTTACAATGCTTCCCTATGCTTTACCAGACCTCTCTGTGCTTTACAATGCTTCCCTATCCTTTACCACACCTCTCTGTGCTTTACAATGCTTCCCTATGCTTTACCAGACCTCTCTGTGCTTTACAATGCTTCCCTATGCTTTACCATCCCTCTCTGTGCTTTACAATGCTTCCCTATGCTTTACCAGACCTCTCTGTGCTTTACAATGCTTCCCTATGCTTTACCAGACCTCTCTGTGCTTTACAATGCTTCCCTATGCTTTACCACACCTCTCTGTGCTTTACAATGCTTCCCTATGCTTTACCAGACCTCTCTGTGCTTTACAATGCTTCCCTATGCTTTACCATGCTTTCACTGTGCTTTATTATGCTTTGCTGTGCATTCACCGTGGGAAACTTTTATAAGGGAATTCAGTAGCTCAAAGTTTTGAACAATTTGTTTTATATCCTTGCTGCAAAAATGAATGCTGCAAACTTTTGACATCGGCGCACACACAATGAAAACTCTGGAGCCAGTGCTGGCTCAATTCAAACAATAATAATTGCAGATTCAGACAACCCCTTCACCCTGAGCGCTTCTTCGTACTGCATTTACTCAAAGATGCGTCATTTTTTTAAACATTCTCTGATAAAGTCTGTGTTGGTTTCACAATGAGTTCAGGTGCTGCTCCTATCTGCAGCCCAGACGAGAGATCAAAGCAACTCCTGAACTCACAGTCAAAGCACCCGAACCCGCTAAAATCAGAACACATAGATGTGAATTGAGTTCATTACCATGTAGATTTGAGATTAACAAGCAACATAGCAATATAGTTAGAGATGAGGCCAAAAACTGACCAAGTACGGGTTACACAGATTGATGTATATATTTTTAAAAAGTATATGAGTACTTGCAATAATTAAAAGCACATCATAAAAAGATATAGACACAGTACATAGAAATTACGATTAAAAAAACAAATGCACAAGGAATAGTACAAACACGCACACGCACACGCACACGCACACGCACACGCACACGCACACGCACACGCACACGCACACGCAGGTTAACATTGCTGGCTGTCGTGGTATTTCCTCCAATGAAATTATTATTATTATTTTTTATTTTTTTATTTTAAAGACGACGAATGAAAATTCAAGCGTTTTTGGTCAAACCTTTCTTGTGCTGTTTTTTTTCTGTTTTCCTATTTTCTGTACAGAGCGGGTGCAACTCCAGGTCACAGTTCCACAGATACTCAATAGTATCTGCCCCAGAGTAAAAAACACCAGTCCAGTTTCTAATACAGGTAAGCAAACTATACAGCAGCACTGTCGCGATCTCTCCTCTGGGATATACAGTGACAGAGAAGATCCAACTGTGAAATCTTTCAGTACAGCAAGTTAACAGAGGGCTGGGCCAAAAATTACAACCACCCGCCATAGCACTGACAATAAGGTGGGACTGATTCACCCACCATAGCACTGACAATAAGGTGGGACTGATTCACCCGCCATAGCACTGACAATAAGGTGGGACTGATTCACCTGCCATAGCACTGTCAATAAGGTGGGACTGATTCACCTGCCATAGCACTGTCAATAAGGTGGGACTGATTCACCCGCCATAGTACTGCCAATAAGGTGGGACTGATTCACCCGCCATAGCACTGCCAATAAGGTGGGACTGATTCACCCGCCATAGCACTGCCAATAAGGTGTATGGTGTCGAACGTGGGACTGATTCACCTGCCATAGCACTGTCAATAGGGTGCACACCATGGGACTGATTCACCTGCCATAGCACAGTCAATAGGGTGTAGAAGTGATTCTGCGTGGCAGGTAGCGAGTCTGCAAGGTTTTCCATTGTTCCGGAGGGACACGAGACCATTCCACCGTGACTAATACCAGCCTCTTAAGTCCTTTATGAGTGAAGTTGTATTGTATTGTACAGTACTGTACTGTGTTGAGTCTGACTGTATTGTACCTAACTGTACTGAATTGTATTGCATTGTACTGTATTGTACTGTACTGTGTTTAATTGTACTGTATTGTACTGTACTGTAGGATATTGTACTGTACTGTTCTGTATTTTTCGCTACACCGTGGTGACGGAGAGCAGGGGATTGTAAATCTTCTTCCCATCCGCGGACCTCGAACCGTGGGCCAGCATCTCCTGAATGGTGATCCAGTTGTCCAGGATCCTGCGGTTCCTCTTCTTCATGGTCTTCCTGTGGCTGAGTGCGATGATGCTCATCTCCGCCCTCCCTCCCTCCCCTCCCTCCCCTCCCGGCTGCAGCGAGTGCTGCTCCCTCAGGCAGTCCAGCCGGCTCTGGATCATGAACTCCCTTCTCTTGCGCTGCTCTCGAGCCCGGACCAGGTGCTGCTTCCTCTCCTCTTTACTCCAGTAGCGTCCCATCTTCATCTCGCTGACCGCGTCGTCGTCCGTCGTCATACCGCTGCGCTCCTCCTTGATCTTCATCGCCCGCGCTTTCAGGAGCCGGTCGCGCACGGGACGCTTGGCCACGAACCTCGTCCCGTCACTGCGTACCTTCACTTTCCACTCCATCCGGACGGGCTCGGGAGGAGGACGAGGAGATCGAGGAGCTGCTTTCTGTACACCAACCAGGGAGTCCTGGCACATGCTCGCCAGGCTCATTGGGCTCTGGTGGCCCCCGCTGCTCTCTGTAAACCTGTCCTCCTCCTCCTCCTCCTCGCCCCTGCCCCCTCCGGGGTGTCCCAGCTGCACGCAGCTCCTGTAGTGCTCAGGCAGCCTGCCGCCCGCCCCACGCCTGCTGGAGAAGTAGGGGCTGGTCGAGGTGTTCTGCTCCCGACTGCTGCTGCTTTTCGGGTTCCTCCTGGATTCCGAGTGCCTCTTACCGCCCCTGCTCTCCCTGTCCCGGGATAGCGAGCCGAACTTGGCTGGGCTGCCCTCGCGGCTGGGCTTGGCTCGGTTTAGGTTGGTCCCCTTGCCTCTCAGGGGACTCCCCGGCAGGGAGGGGAGGTCGGTGGCGAGGGGGGTGGTGCGGCAGCTCTCTCCGGTGTTGTAGGCGCTGGTGGTGTCCTTGTCCGAGCGCTCGGGCAGCTCTGTGATGTCCGACAGCTCGTGCGCGAGGGGCTCGCTCAGCCCCAGTCCCATTGCAGCCTTGCTGGCCTCTTCCTCCAGCAGCCACGCCTTCATGCACCGCTCCCTCAGCTGCTGCATCTTCTGAGCTCGCAGGATGTTCCTGCACTTGAACTCCAGGTGGCGCAGTTCCTCCTCCAGCATTGCCATCTCGTGCTCCATGCTCTCGTTGCGGTTCACGTCCAGCTTCTTCGACAGCCCACCCCCTGTCTCTGCCCGCCTCGGGTACGGGTAGGGGTATGGGTTAGGTAACGGCTGGTGGTTCCCGTTCTCTAAGTGGCACTTGATCTCAAGCAGCTCCCTATAGCGCTCAAACTCTTCCTCTGTCAGTCCCGGCATCATTAGCGACAGAGAGGGCTCCCCAGCGTAGCCCAGCGCAGGGCCGCAGTCCAGAGGCAGGAGGGAGTCTGTGCTGAAGTGGAAGTCTCTGCTGTGCAGGGAGGAGGTCTCGCTCCTCCCTCCTCCTCCTCCTCCCCCTCCGGCTCCGAAGTGGAATTTGCGCTGGCTCCCCGGTGTGGTGGTGTTGCTGGTCTGCTCGTCTCCCAGCAGGTCGTGCTCGGAGGACTCCTCGTACCTCGTGCTCTCGTCCGTCCTCCCCACCCCGCTGTCCAGCTCCTGGCTGTTACTCAGGACCGTCCTCAAGCTGTCCACCGCCCCCCCTCTGGTCTCGTTCAAGGGGGACACGTTGTCCAGCAGGGGGCAGGATGTGGACAGGTGGCGGTCCAGCTCCTTCAGCTCTCTGCTGTTGTCGTTCTGCTTGTCGGTCTGTTTTGCAAAGGAGGACAGGACGGGAAAGGAAGGAGAGAGTAACAAGAGAAGAGAGAAGAGTGTGAGAGAGGACAGAAAGGCAAGGACGGGACAGAATAAATACAAGAAGTGTGTCACTCTGTGTTTGCAATTAACGTTTCTACAGGTGTAGCTTTGTAGAAGCATTAAGCAGACCAGCGTTTGGGCTCCAGTGCCTTCATCAGTGTTATTGAAACTAGAAGAGACCGAGTCAAGCAGACCAGCTGGAAAAAAAAATCCTAAGCTGGAAAAGATAAATGCTGGTATTAATTACGTTCATACCTATGGCCGGTGTGCAGTCAGTGCCACTTCATGTTAACAGCCACCATATTTATCACTAATTACAGCTAGCACAGTAAGAGACGACATTCAAAACACAGATCACTGGCTGGGTGAGAATGGCAGGGTAACCAGCTGCGGTTTATCAAATCAGACGTGAGTCCTATTTTTTTGGCCAGCCAGTCAGTGTAATTAATGCACACTCACACTCACACTCACTCACTCACTCACTCACTGGCTCACACTCACTCACTCACATATGCTTCCATCCTCATTACACATCAGGGATGAACCTAACAAGAGATACAAAAATTAATTAAAAAACATTCCTCCTTTTTCTCCT
>NW_026708370.1:0-22500 GCF_902713425.1 Acipenser ruthenus | reverse complement strand
CACACTCACACACTCACTCACACACTCACACACCTGCAGTATCCGATCCCCCTCCCTGATCCTCCCATCCTTGGCTGCGATGCTGTTTGGGTTCACCTGAGGAAAAAAAGAGAAAGTTGTGAATATGAGTGAATTAGCCCACTGTGTGTGTCTGTCTGTCTGTCTGTCTGTCTGTCTGTCTGTCTGTGCTTTTAGCCCCCTAGATTGGAACCAAGGCCTCCAGAGGAAGGTGAAAGGCAGGAATGAGAGGACACACACACACACAATGAGACGCACACACACAGACTCAGTGAGACGCACGCACACACACACACACACATGCACACACACACGCACACACGGTCTCCTCACCTCCCCAATGTAGATGCCCAGATCCTCCTCCTCATCAGTCCTGTAGCACACGGTCAGGCCCAGCTTGTCCTGCTGGCTGGACTTGTACAGCTCCACCTCCTGGAGGGAGGACAAAATAGCAGCTTGAAACTGGGGGAAACACCAGAGCCAGACGGAATATCACAGCCATACAAGGAATATCACAGCTTTGCAGGGAATATCACAGCCATACAGGGAATATCAGATACTTTCAGACCAGCCTTGACAAAGTTTTGAGATCAGTCAGCTACTCTGAACCAGCGGAGCTGTGATTTCCTCACGCTCTCACGCTCTCAGCTCTCACGCTCTCAGCTCTCACGCTCTCACGCTCTCAGCTCTCACACTCTCAGCTCTCACACTCTCAGCTCTCACGCTCTCACGCTCTCAGCTCTCAGCTCTCACGCTCTCAGCTCTCACGCTCTCAGCTCTCACGCTCTCAGCTCTCACGCTCTCACGCTCTCAGCTCTCACACTCTCAGCTCTCATGCTCTCACGCTCTCAGCTCTCACACTCTCAAGCTCTCAGCTCTCACACTCTCAACTCTCACACTCTCAGCTCTCACGCTCTCAGCTCTCACGCTCTCAGCTCTCACGCTCTCAGCTCTCACACTCTCAGCTCTCACACTCTCAGCTCTCAAGCTCTCACGCTCTCAGCTCTCACACTCTCAGCTCTCACGCTCTCAGCTCTCACACTCTCAGCTCTCACACTCTCACGCTCTCAGCTCTCACGCTCTCACACTCTCAGCTCTCACACTCTCAGCTCTCACGCTCTCAAGCTCTCACGCTCTCAGCTCTCACACTCTCACATTCTCAGCTCTCACACTCTCAGCTCTTACGCTCTCAGCACTCACACTCTCACACTCTCACATTCTCAGCTCTCACACTCTCAGCTCTTACGCTCTCAGCTCTCACACTCTCAGCTCTCACGCTCTCACACTCTCACGCTCTCAGCTCTCACGCTCTCACACTCTCAGCTCTCACACTCTCAGCTCTCACGCTCTCAAGCTCTCACGCTCTCAGCTCTCACACTCTCACATTCTCAGCTCTCACACTCTCAGCTCTTACGCTCTCAGCACTCACACTCTCACACTCTCACATTCTCAGCTCTCACACTCTCAGCTCTTACGCTCTCAGCTCTCACACTCTCAGCTCTCACGCTCTCACACTCTCACGCTCTCACGCTCGCTGTATAAACAGGGGGGTGCAGCTCTCACCTCGTACTCCAGCTCATCTGTCCGATCCACTTCATGTCGGCTGCCGTCCAGATAGTCAGTGGGGTCGTAGTACTCATGATCAAGAGGAGCGCTGGAACACAAACACACACACGCACACACACACATACACATACGCACACACACACACACACACACACACACACGCACACATGCATATCACATCATTAGAACTAATTGTGCTTCATAAAAGTGGAATGAAACCTGCTGAATAACGTGACGTTAACTTATTGAATTGCACACCGCTTTGTAGTTTTCCCCAGATACTGACAAAAATTGAAAAATGTGACATTTCAAAATCTAACATGAAATACTGCTGTGCTACTATTATGGCTTCCAGTAGACTTTTTGGTACTATTATTTTGAGAGGGGGGAGAGGGAGGGGAGAGAGGGGAGAGGGGAGAGGGTGGGAGGAGAGAAGGGAGAGGGTGAGAGGAGAGAGAGGGGAGAGGGGAGAGGAAAGGAAGAGGGGGGTTGTATGGCGGCTCTGTCATGGGTACTCACACACATACTCACACACACGCACACGCACACAGACAGTGCACTGACTCACACACAGTACAGTGTATTGTATCGACAGTGCATTGACTCACAGCTCTGCCAGTGAGTACGGCTCAATCTCGGGGGGCAGGGGAGGGGAGGGGGGTCTCAGTTTGCTCAGAGCCATGATGTGTTCGAAGGTGATGTCAGTCTGGGTTCCGTTGTCGATGAAGTCCTGCAGAGCCCCGCCCCCGCCCCGGGCCCCGCCCCCCTTGCTCCTTGGGCTGCGTCTCATGACCTGAATGACCAGGGGGTCCCTGGAGCTGCGCAGGACTTCGAGAGTCTGCTGCTGGGAGAGACGGGACACCTCCTTCCCATTCACCTGGGAGAGAAGGAGAGGGGGAGAGGGGGAAGAGAGGGAGAGAGAGGGGAGAGGCAGGGAGGGGGAGAAAGACAGACAGGTTAGTGTCATCTTTATATAAAGGAAGCCAATGCAATGGTATTTTGTCAAATATATCTATCTATCTAGCTGATAAAGACCATTTCAATTTCAATTTGAATTTGATTGAGTGTTTTGGGGACACATTTAAAATAGAAAATTAATAACAAATGTCTGAATACAGACCTACAGCTTTTGTAAAACGCAGTGAATTTTGCAGCACAAAAGCAAGAATAAAATGGGCTTGTATTGGACACAATGCAAACGGCACACAGAGCAGACAGGGGGAGCGACGGCTGCCAGCCATGTTAATGGCTTCTTAAGAAGAGCTGTTTAGGCTGTGAGAAGCCATCTCAGTGTATTAAGAGGGAGTCTCCTCCTCCCCCCCCCCCTCTCTCTCTCTCTCTCTCTCTCTCTCTCTCTCTCTCTCTCTCAAGGTTGTGGGGGGTTGCCGTGGTTACTCAAGGCAGGAGGGTTTGGTGAGAAGCTGTGAGTAGAAAGGGCCGTCTCTGTACCTGCAGGTCTCTCTCTCTCTCTCTCTCTCTCTCTCTCTCTCTCTCTCTCTCTCTCTCTCTCTCTCTCTCTCTCTCCTCTCTCTCTCTCTCCCCCCTGTTTTTAAGAGCAGAGAGAAAGAATGGACTTGTTAGCAACTCACCACGTGCAATGCCCATATCGACTGTGGTAAAGACTGCTCCATACTTCAGTCTTTCCCTCATGGTTATACTGTGCATTTACTATAGTTTACTGTGGTTTGTTTTTTAATATGCTTTACCAGACCTCTCTGTGCTTTACAATGCTTCCCTATGCTTTACCATCCCTCTCTGTGCTTTACAATGCTTTCCTATGCTTTACCAGACCTCTCTGTGCTTTACAATGCTTCCCTATGCTTTACCATCCCTCTCTGTGCTTTACAATGCTTTCCTATGCTTTACCAGACCTCTCTGTGCTTTACAATGCTTCCCTAGCTTTACCATCCCTCTGTGTGCTTTACAATGCTTCCCTATGCTTTACCAGACCTCTCTGTGCTTTACAATGCTTCCCTATGCTTTACCAGACCTCTCTGTGCTTTACAATGCTTCCCTATGCTTTACCATCCCTCTGTGTGCTTTACAATGCTTCCCTATGCTTTACCAGACCTATCTGTGCTTTACAATGCTTCCCTATGCTTTACCACACCTCTCTGTGCTTTACAATGCTCTCACTGTGCTTTATTACACTTTGCTGTGTGATTTTACAATGGGAGACTCCTAGCTGGCAGTGCATTGATTGGGTTTGTATCGATCTGTAAAGATGTAATTTACTCTCTTGCAGTCACTGGATTGAATTGGGAGCAGCAGGTGCAACGGACCCCAGCCCCCTCCCTCTCTCTGTGTAACTCCCCTCTCCCCTGGGCTACTGCCAGACCATCTCAACAAAGAGGTACAGTCCAACAGAAAGGGGTGTAACCAAACACTGATACGATCTGAGGGTCCTGATAGGATATGCATCCCTATACACCTGGTGTTCCTGGTGGGCTACATTATAATAAAGGCAAATCATCATTTAATGGTGGGCTGTTTCGTTGTTACAGTAAAAAAAATACAAAAAGCCTGGCGTGTCTATGGTAACCATCAAACAGGAGGGGGTGTTGAGTGAACACCTCTCTCTCTCTCTTTCTCTCTCTCTCTCTCTGCAGTATTTAATTCTCAGTGTGCCACAGACAAAACAGCTTGAGTGAAACACACTGTACATCTTAATATGTCAGGAGAGAGAGAGAGAGAGAGAGAGAGAGAGAAAAAAACCTGCCAGGTTGCTATAGCAACAGCATCGCTGCCAGACAGCATACTAAATGACACAAGAAGGACATTCTGAAAAGAAAAAAAACCCAAAATAAAACCCAAAACAGCCAGCCAGCCCCCAAGAACACACACCATCTACAGAGAGGAGGGAAACCAAGTCTTTAAAATCCATTCCCTCACACCAGCAACGTGATCACCGGACCCCTTTAAAGGAGCGCTGACCATCTTTAAAATCCATTCTCTTAACATGATCCCTTCATTGCTTCATTATTTATTTTGTACGGGCTTAGATGCCACTGTAGTACTTCGACAGACAGTATAAGAAGTCAATACACACTTGTAGGCTTTCTGACATATCACACGATTATTAGAAGAGACTTTTATTTCACTCAGCTCTGGGATACACATGGCACAGCCATGGGAAAAGCATGGGGGGGGGAGCTCTGTGCAAATCCAGTGAGGTGAACTTCAATAAGAGGAAACTGTGCTTGTTGCAATTAATACTGATTCCACGAGAGAGGAAGCAAGTGTCGACTTTCACTAATGAGATCCAGCCAGCGTTAATGAATTGATGAGCACTGCCCCTGGGCTTCAGATTAAAAAGCAGAGTAAACTAACCCTTATAAAAGCACAGCACTGTGTAATAAAGCATAAAGCATGGTAAAGCACAGAGAGGTCTGGTAAAGCATAGGGAAGCATTGTAAAGCACAGAGAGGTGTGGTAAAGCATAGGGAAGCATTGTAAAGCACAGAGAGGTCTGGTAAAGCATAGGGAAGCATTGTAAAGCACAGAGAGGTCAGGTAAAGCACAGGGAAGCATGGTAAAGCACAGAGAGGTCTGGTAAAGCATAGGGAAGCATTGTAAAGCACAGAGAGGTCTGGTAAAGCATAGGGAAGCATTGTAAAGCACAGAGAGGTCTGGTAAAGCACAGGGAAGCATGGTAAAGCACAGAGAGATCTGGTAAAGCATAGGGAAGCATTGTAAAGCACAGAGAGGTATGGTAAAGCATAGGGAAGCATTGTAAAGCACAGAGAGGTCTGGTAAAGCATAGGGAAGCATGGTAAAGCACAGAGAGGTCTGGTAAAGCATAGGGAAGCATTGTAAAGCACAGAGAGGTGTGGTAAAGCATAGGGAAGCATTGTAAAGCACAGAGAGGTCTGGTAACGCATAGGGAAGCATTGTAAAGCACAGAGAGGTCTGGTAACGCATAGGGAAGCATTGTAAAGCAAGACATTTCATTCCTCCCCCTCCCTCTCTCTCAAGATTAATGACAAGGCCGCGCTAACTCATAGAAATGCATTTTCTCTCTCGCTCTCTTTCTTTCCCTCTCCCCCTCTTCTCTCTTTCCACCGTTTCTCTCCCCCTCTTGTTTTCTGAAAAGGGCGACTCCAACCTACTTAAATAGTCATCAGGGTATTCTCTCCATCCTCTCCATCCCCCTTTTCTCCTCTTCTCTTTTCACTCTCTCCCTCTCATGTCTTTTCCTCCTTTCCATCCCCTCTCTCCTCTCTCCCTATCCCCCTATTTGACCTGACTGCTTCCATTCAAATGCATAGAAAATATTCCTCTCGTTTCTCATCCCTCTCTCTCCCCCCTGTCTAGATTCATGAAGGTGCAACGCTATCTTCATTCAATAAGCAGACAGTAATGAGGGTTGAACTCTGATCCCACATTAATCACATGACGCCAGCCGTGTTTAACGAGCTCGAAATGAGATAAGCGGGACCTTGACCCCCGAAGCGAGACCAAGCAGACAAGACTGGAGCTTTCATCAGTGTTATTGAAACTAGAAGAGACCGAGTCAAGCAGACCAGCGTTTGGGCTCTAGTGCCTTCATCAGTGTTATTGAAACTAGAAGAGACCGAGTCAAGCAGACCAGCGTTTGGGCTCCAGTGCCTTCATCAGTGTTATTGAAACTAGAAGAGACCGAGTCAAGCAGACCAGCGTTTGGGCTCCAGTGCCTTCATCAGTGTTATTGAAACTAGAAGAGACCGAGTCAAGCAGACCAGCGTTTGGACTCTAGTGCCTTCATCAGTGTTATTGAAACTAGAAGAGACCGAGTCAAGCAGACCAGCGTTTGGGCTCCAGTGCCTTCATCAGTGTTATTGAAACTAGAAAAGAGTGAGTCAAGCAGACCAGCATCTCACAATAACACACACGCGCGCGCACACACACACACACACACATGTTATTGTTTTCCTCATATTGCAGTCTATCTATAGCTCTCTGGTTATTACAGGAGAGAGGGAGAGAGAGAGAGAGAGAGAGAGAGAGAGAGAGAGAGAGAGAGAGAGACCCACATCCAGACCCTCAATAAAAGGGATATCTCATCCAATATAAGATTCATATTGAGTGCTCTGTGGTGTTAAGGGTCTGCTGTCTGTATGAATTCTATCAGTTCACACGCTGAGCGCGGCGTCCCCGGTTGTTTCACAGAGATGTTAATCTCTCGCAGTTTGAGTTGCGTCTGCTCAGAATGTGCCAAGTGATTTGTGTTATAACAGGAGATGCGTATTAACTTATTATAAATCACAGAAACAAAGATTGCACTCAGGAACTGACGTTAAACATGACGTGTCTGCTTGTGAGCGCTCTGTGTGTCTCTCTCTGTGTCTGTGTGTCTCTCTGTGTCTGTGTGTCTCTCTCTGTGTCTGTGTGTCTCTGTGTCTGTGTGTCTCTCTCTGTGTCTGTGTCTCTCTCTGTGTCTGTGTGTGTCTCTCTCTGTGTCTGTGTGTCTCTCTGTGTCTGTGTGTCTCTCTCTGTGTCTGTGTGTCTCTGTGTCTGTGTGTCTCTCTCTGTGTCTGTATGTCTCTCTGTGTCTGTGTGTGTCTCTCTGTGTCTGTGTGTCTCTGTGTCTGTGTGTCTCTCTCTATGTCTGTGTGTCTCTCTGTGTCTGTGTCTCTCTCTGTGAATGCGTCTCTCTGTCTCTGTCTATGTGTGAGTGTGTATCTGTTGGTGTCTCAGTATGTGTGTTTCTCTCTCTCTCTCTCTGCTTCACCCTCTCTCTCTCTCTCTCTGTATTCCCCCGCGCTCTCTCTCTCTCTCTGCTTCACCCCTCTCTCTCTCTCTCTCTCTGCTTCACCCCCTCTCTCTCTCTCTCTCTCTGCTTCACCCTCTCTCTCTCTCTTTCTCTCTGCTTCACCCTCTCTCTCTCTCTCTCTCTCTCTGTATTCCCCCGCGCTCTCTCTCTGATTCTCTGCAGTCAGCAGATTACAGCTCCTCTCTCTCAGACCCTCTGCGAACACAAAGGCGACCTCCTCTCATCCATTCACTGGTGTTAAAACCCCATTTTAAACCAATCTAAACCACCCGAAATCCCCTTTCACACAATCCTCTGTTTGATTCTCCGCGGAGGGAAAGCGCTGTGGAGGGCTGGAGTTTGAAATCGTTTCAGCAACGCAAAGCGAGGATTGCAAAGAAACTGCCTCCTCAGAGCTCTGTGCACTCCCAGCATTGAGCATCCATTTCTTTGGCTCTGTTAATTAACACTAGAAACCTTATCACCATGCATGCTTGTCTGCCTGCCTGTGTGTCTGTCTGTCTGGGAGTCTATGTGTGTGTCTAAGTGTGTGTGTCTCAGTGTGTCTGTTTGTCAGTGTGCGTGTGCGTGGGTTCATGTGTGTGTGTGTCTCTGTGTGTGCGTGGGTGCGTGTCTGTGTGTGTCTCTATGTGTGTGTGTGTCTCTGTGTGTGTGTGTGTGTGCGTGTGTGTGTGTGTGTGTGTGTGTGTGTGTGTGTGTGTGTGTGTGTGTGTGTGTGTGTGTGCGTGGGTGTGTTTTGCTCAGCTGTGTAAGAGGCTGGGCTCTGATAATCAGTCTGCCTCGTTGCAAACCTGCAGCTGTCGAAAAATCAAACCTGTCCTTTAGCTTTCAAATTCTCTCTCCCTCTCCCTCTCCCTCTCCTTCTCTGTGCTTTTGTACCTGCCTGCTTGCCTGGGGATAATCAAACTCCACACTCCACACTGCAGCAGTGAGGTGACACATCAGTATGCTGAATACATCCTCCTCACTCCTAACAGGACCACACTTCAAGAGAGCGCAGAGAGACTGAGGGCACAGGAAACTCAGTAACAACAAAATATTATACAGCAAAGCTTCTATCATCCAAACTAATTGGGACCCAGGGCAGCGGATCTTCAGAGTGTCATTTTTTATATGACTTTCCCATTCCAAGGGATGTAAATCAGACTCCCGCTGCACAGCAGTGTGATCCAGTCCTGGTTTTCACTGTGATAAGACACACCTGAGCTTGTTAGCTAGACACACTGGGGGCTGATCAAGCTGGTAGTAAAACCTGGACTGGGTGACACTGCTGTGCAATCCTTATAATTTGACTTTGCCCCCTTTACCTGTGGATGTGTAATACGCAGCATTGCAATGCACTGTGAATGCCAGGGCTGGTGTGAGGCTGGTTAATGCCTTCTCTGTGACAGCAGGGCAGGAGAGCACAGCACACACAGGACAGGCTGATACAGGGCTGTCTGCAAACAGGCTTTTTGTGATCTAATTATTAATTAAGGGCTTGGACTTTTTGTGTTTATTTCCCAGGACTGTATCCCTTTCTGATTTGCTATTCACAAGTTACACAGGAGTCCTTTACTGTAAGTCCTTCCTTTGTAAAAGTTAAAAGAGACCGAGTCAAGCAGACCAGCGTTTGGGCTCCAGTGCCTTCATCAGTGTTATTATTGAAACTAGAAGAGACTGAGTCAAGCAGACCAGCGTTTGGGCTCGAGTGCCTTCATCAGTGTTATTGAAACTAGAAGAGACTGAGTCAAGCAGACCAGCGTTTGGGCTCCAGTGCCTTCATCAGTGTTATTGAAACTAGAAGAGACTGAGTCAAGTAGACCAGCGTTTGGGCTCCAGTGCCTTCATCAGTGTTATTGAAACTAGAAGAGACCGAGTCAAGCAGACCAGCGTTTGGGCTCCAGTGCCTTCATCAGTGTGATTGAGGTGATAGACAGGGGTCTGGTTGATGTGTGACTGCAGTGTGTTTTGACAGTGCAGACTCTACCCTCTGAGCCCTCGCTGTGATTGCATGCTCGGGGTTAATTGATTTCTTTCACAGCGCTAGTCTTCAGGAACGTTCTCCGGGGGACAATTGATGTCAGCACCGATGAACCGATCAAGAACTGAAGCGATTCAAAGCCATGATTACAGAATCCGCTATTCAATGAGGGAAATTCATGAACGTTTTTTAATCAACATGTTTTCAGGTAAGAAGAGACCATTATAAAAGCGTCCCACAGTAAATGCACAGCAAAGTGTAATAAAGCACAGAGAGGTCTGGTAAAGCATAGGGACATACTCATACTCACACACACTGAGACTCACACACACTGACACAAACTTACACACACTGAGACTCACATACACTGAGACTTACACACACACACTGAGACACACACACACTGAGACTTACACACACACACTGAGACTCACACACACTGAGACTCACACACACTGAGACACACACACACTGACACAAACTTACACACACTGAGACTCACACACACTGAGACTTACACACACACACTGAGACACACACACACTGAGACTCACACACACTGAGACTTACACACACACACTGAGACACACACACACTGAGACACACACACACTGACACAAACTTACACACACTGAGACTCACACACACTGAGACTTACACACACACACTGAGACACACACACACTGAGACACACACACACTGAGACACACACACACTGAGACACACACTCTCTGAATGCATCTCTCTCTCGGCCCCTCTGAGATTCCTCTCTTATTCATCTCCTCGTGTAATGGCAGGCGGATTGTGTGATTTCGCACGGGCTGTGGTCTGGCTTGACTGTGAAGGATTGATTATTAAGCATCAAAACAGCGCCTCAGCAAACAGACAAACAGATCCTCATGATCTGCCCTCTTGACAAAGGGAAGGCCCGAGAGGCTTTCAGATTTCAATTAAAAGTCTCTCCTCTCTCTCTCTCTCCTCCCCTCCCCTCCTCACTGCTGGAAGATAGTAGACTTTTTGGTCAACTGGTTAGAGAAGGGGCTCTTGATACCAGGAGGTTCAGATCCCACCTCAGCCACTGACTCCCTGTGTGTGTGTGTGTGTGTGTGAGACCCTGAGCAAGTCACTGAACCTCCTTGTGCTCCATCCTTCGGATGAGACGTCAAACAAACAAGCTCCTATTGGAAGTGACTCTGCAGCAGCAGCAGCAGCAGTTGTTGATGAGGCAGAGTTCACCCCCCCTAGTCTCTGTAAATCACTAATTCATTAATATAATATAAGATGTTAAGGCAATTCTACAGGCATGCAGCCCTATCGATGGGCTCCCAGCACCCAGCGTTATAAACTATAAACCACCCAGACAATTCTTAAGCTAAGCACTGATTTCCCCACTTTTCAATGTGTCCAGCGTAAAGAGAATCCACCCACCAGCCTGAAGAATCTCACCTTTTAATCAAAACAGGATTCATAACAACGTAATGCGCGCCCGGCCAATCAGTGGTTTAAGAAGCTTCGCCCAAACCCTGCTTGTGTTACCTCCCCCCCCCCCCTCTCCCCCCCCCCCCACCCCCTCACCTGGAACATCACTTTGCACTGGTCCTCTGGTTTCTGCATCACACACATGTTGCAGCCCATGATTGCGATGAACTCGACACGAAGAGAGAACAATAATCCTTCAGCTCAGTGTGTGTGCGTTGATCCTCTTCGTTGATCCCTGATGAGCCTTAATCTGTCCCAATCTGCGTCCTTAATCTGGGATTAATAGTTAATCCTCGAGTTAATGCTCAGATGGATCTCTCAGTAGATCCTTTATAGATCCTTGTAGTTGATCTGGTCAGTTCCAGTCTGTGCTCAGTTCTGTCACCCTATTAAACAGAACACAGGGTCAGAAACTGTGTTCATCCGTTCTAGTTAACCGGCCATCACAATTCTTTAAAACTAGAATAAGTCAAGCAGACCAGCGTTTGGGCTCTAGTGCCTTCATCAGTGTTATTATTGAAACTAGAAGAGACCGAGTCAAGCAGACCAGCGTTTGGGCTCCAGTGCCTTCATCAGCGTTATTGAAACTAGAAGAGACCGAGTCAAGCAGACCAGCGTTTGGGCTCCAGTGCCTTCATCAGTGTTATTATTGAAACTAGAAGAGACCGAGTCAAGCAGACCAGCGTTTGGGCTCTAGTGCCTTCATCAGTGTTATTGAAACTAGAAGAGACTGAGTCAAGCAGACCAGCGTTTGGGCTCCAGTGCCTTCATCAGTGTTATTGAAACTAGAAGAGACTGAGTCAAGCAGACCAGCGTTTGGGCTCCAGCGCCTTCATCAGCGTTATGAAACTAGAAGAGACTGAGTCAAGCAGACCAGCGTTTGGGCTCCAGTGCCTTCATCAGTGTGATTGAAACCAGAAGAGACTGAGTCAAGCAGACCATCATCAAGTTACCAAATAAAAGCGTTCCTTATTTTGGTTCAGTTGGTAAACCTCCTAATCCATTGAGGGGTCTCCAACTGAATCCATTTGAGTGGGGGAGGGGGGTCCTGACAATGTTTTGCCCACATAATAATAATAATAATAATAATAATAATAATAATAATAATAATAATAATAATAATAATATTTTTTTTTTTCAAACAAGCCCAAAGATATAAAGAGTCACGGAGAGTAGCGCATGTTTTAAAATCCTTTTGAAATGTCTTCCATTCCTTCAAATAACGGCTCAGAGTGACAGTTCGTGCGAGAGCCGTGTGAGATGTACACCTGTCCTGCGTTTATTATTCAGGACTTTGGAGTCCCAGATCAAAGCCGCGCAAAAACTCTCGCACAATTTCCAGCTTTCTTTTTGTATCTGTAGAAGAAATTGTAATTCTTTCTGTTTTACATTCTTTCTTGCTCTCTCTCTTTCTTTCTTTCTTTCTTTCTTTCTTTCTTTCTTTCTTTCTTTCTTTCTTTCTTTTGTTCAGATGAGGTCCCTGTTCTGGTGCCTCGTAGATCCGACGTCACTTCAGAAGTATTAATCGGGTCTGTATCATTTATAGAAAATCAATATTTAAAAAAATTACATAATTATAAAAAAAAAAGAAAATGCAAAAAATATATATAAATAAATAAATAAATCATAAAAAACGGCAGCTTTACCTCCCCCGATTTGTTTGTGTGTCGTCTGTGTGTGTGTGTGTGTGTGTGTGTGTCTGTGTGTGTGTGTTTGTGTGTCGTTTGTGTGTCTGTGTGTGTGTTTGTGTGTCGTTTGTGTGTCTGTGTGTCTATTTCAGTTCTTAGAAAGTCATCTTCCTGTAATTACGCACACTACTGATAATAATAATAACAATATCAAATCCAATTATGAATTATGATGTGCGCGTGGCACATAAAAGTCAGATGAATTCAATTCAATTCAGGATCAAAGGACTCGAATCACACAGAACAGAATCAGGAATGTGGCTATCATGAATAAGTTTGTATTATTATTATTATTATTATTATTATTATTATTATTATTATTATTATTATTATTATTATTATAATGTCCCTGCTTCCTTAAAGAAATCGATCTATTTCCCTTGAGACATTCCGCAAGACATATCGTGAGAGAAGTCTCTTAAGACATCCCTTAAGATATTGGCAATACGTGTCCAAATTTATAAGACGCAGATATTAAATAACATTTTAAAAATCTAAACGTTTTAAAATATATTTATAGATTATAGACACAATATTATTTAGGTAAAAAAAAAAAGACAATTTAATAAATAAATGTATAAATACCGGTGCATAAATTAAAGGATTTTGACAGAGGTGCGGTTGGTCGGTCCCGTGTTAATAAAATGAGACACAAGTGTAACGTGGTCCGATTCAGCCTAATCCAGTCCAACGGTACAGCCCAGTGCACTCTCACAAGCAGGGAGATATAATGGAGGTGGTTATTCCAAAATAACACTCCTGCATCAAACACAGCGCTGTAGAAATAATATGAATACAAATTGTAAATATAGATTCCAGTCCCGCCGGCGCGCTGTGGAGGAATGCTGCAGCTCAACCCCGACGGTGAATAGCTCTTCCTTGGATTGTTTTTTTTTTAAAAGCCGGGAAGAAATATCATTCCAGTCTGACAACAATCCACTGCTCTGATTCCTTCCCTCTCTCCTTCCCTCTCTCTCTCTCTCTCTCTCTCTCTCTCTCTCTCTCTCTCTCTCAAACTCAATTTTTTTTTGTCTTTATCAGCAGGACAATTCATACAAGCACTGCCAAAGTGAATGCAGCACACGTACAGACATATTTAATATTGATCTATTTATATCAAGAGGGGAAAGGAGGGGGGAGAGAGGATGAGAGTGAGATCAGGATAGAGAGATGGGGATGAGAGATGGGGAGAGACAGAGACGGGAGGAAGGATACACACATAGGCACAAACACACACACACATTGAGACACAAGCACACTCACACACACACACACACTGAGATACACATTGAAACACACTCACACACACACACACATTGAGAGACACATTCACACACATTGAGATACACACACACACATTGAAACACACTCACACACACACATTGAGAGACACACTCACACACACTGAGATACACACACATATTGAAACACACTCACACACACTGAGATACACACACACATTGAGAGACACTCACACACACTGAGATACACACACACACATTGAGAGACACTCACACACACTGAGATACACACACACACATTGAAACACACTGAGATACACACACACATTGAGAGACACTCACACACACTGAGATACACACACACACATTGAAACACACTGAGATACACACACACACATTGAGAGACACTCACACACACTGAGATACACACACACACATTGAAACACACTGAGATACACACACACACATTGAGAGACACACACATTGAAACACACTGAGATACACACACACATTGAGAGACACTCACACACACTGAGATACACACACACACATTGAAACACACTGAGATACACACACACATTGAGAGACACTCACACACACTGAGATACACACACACATTGAGAGACACTCACACACACTGAGATACACACACACTGAGGAAGGCACTGGAGCCCAAACGCTGGTCTGCTTGACTCGGTCTCTTCTAGTTTCAATAACACTGATGAAGGCACTGGAGCCCAAACGCTGGTCTGCTTGACTCGGTCTCTTCTAGTTTCAATAACACTGATGAAGGCACTGGAGCCCAAACGCTGGTCTGCTTGACTCGGTCTCTTCTAGTTTCAATAACACTGATGAAGGCACTGGAGCCCAAACGCTGGTCTGCTTGACTCGGTCTCTTCTAGTTTCAATAACACTGATGAAGGCACTGGAGCCCAAACGCTGGTCTGCTTGACTCGGTCTCTTCTAGTTTCAATAATAACACTGATGGAGGCACTGGAGCCCAAACGCTGGTCTGCTTGACTCATTGAGAAGTGTGACATTTCTAAATCTAACATGAAATACTGCGCTACTATATATATATATTTTTTGCGATATCATTTAGTAGTTTCTTTGATTCCGTGATGTTAAATAAAATATCTAAATTATGTTCAAATAGTTTTTTTTGTTTTTTTTTATGATGTCTCAATCTTAAAATTCTAGCTGATGCAAAACTTTTGGACACAGCTGTAAATATCAGGGCTATTGCCAGCCATGAAAAATCACTGAGGCCAAGGGAGATAGATAGATATGAACAGCATTGAAGTATTAGAGGGAGGGGCCTGTGATAATTTTGCTATTGAGATGTGACACACGCACACACGCACACGCACACGCACACGCACTCACGCTCAGTGCTGGCACGAGCGTATTTGAGGGACACAGGGGTGAGCGATTAAGAGGATTACAGCAGCGTCTGGCTGCAAGAAATAGCAGCAGCGTCAGTGTGTTCTAATCACATCACAGGCAGGTTACATGTGTTAATCTCCACAGCAAACTACCAGAGACATCACTGTGTGCGTGCGTGCGTGCGTGCGTGCGTGTGCGTGCGTGCGTTCGTGCGTGCGTGCGTGCCTTCCTAACAGCTCTCTCTTTTCCCTCTGCTCAGTAAGTGTTTGGGAATGTGTTTTGGAGGGGCTTTTGAAGGCATTGATTTTCAATCAGAAATCCCCTTATTGCAGATCTGATCAATAGCTGCTGTAACGAGAGCTGGGAGAGGACAGGCTGCTCCCCTGAGACATGCGCGCACACACACACGCACAGTATAGTCAATGGTATAAGGTACCCTTGAAGCTGTTTGAAGAAATTATCAGAGAGTTTGAGCGAAACGCAGCTGAGATACAATCTGCCCCAGGAAAAGGACTGGTGTCATTTCTGAACAAAAAATCTCAACTCAGATAAAAACTGCATCTCTCACAAACAGCTGAACTGTAACCCGGCGTGGACTAACTGCAGTACAAAAATAAAGAAAATGTCATTTCATATTTTCATTTTGATTTTTGTTGCAAATACAGTATTTTTCATTCTTTATTTTTATTTATTTTTTATTAAAAGCGGTGTTGTTGAAGGATGTTTTAGATGACTGCATTGCCCTCTGACCCGTCTTCTAGAAGTCTGCTCACCCCCTCAAGCAAAGATCAATAATAATTAATAACTCTAACACACACACACACACACTCACACACACTCACACACACACACTCACACACTCTCACACACACACACACACACACTCACACACTCTCACACACACACACTCACACACTCTCACACACACACACACGCACTCACACACACACAGTGACACTCTCGCTCTCTGTGGTTGGTTGTGATGGATGCTCAAAGTCTGTATTCTGCACACAGTGAGATGTCGATGTCAAGAGGTTAATTAAACAAACGAATGCGAGGAGTCTGGGAGTGAATCCTGAACCATGAAGGATACTGCCCCCCCCCCATAAGCACAACAAGGCAACACACACACACACTGAGACACAAACACAGAGAGAGACACACACACTGAGAGACACACACACTGAGACACACACACTGAGACATACTGAGACACACACACACTGAGACACACTGAGACACACACACTGAGAGACACACACACTGAGACACACACACACTGAGACATACTGAGACACACACACACTGAGACACACTGAGACACACTGAGACACACACACACTGAGACACACACACACACTGAGATACACACACACACTGGGACACACTGAGATACACACACACACTGAGACACACACACTGAGACACACACACACTGAGACACACTGAGACACACACACACTGAGACACACTGAGACACACTGAGACACACACACTGAGACACACACACACACTGAGATACACACACACACTGAGACACACTGAGACACACACACACACTGTGATACACACACACACTGAGACACACACACACTGAGACATACACACACTGAGACACACTGAGACACACACACACACACTGAGACACACTGAGATACACACACACACTGAGACACACTGAGATACACACACACACTGAGACACACTGAGACACACAGAGACACACACACACTGAGACTCTCTGGCAGACTGTGTGTCTATACTGAAGGTTCAGTCCCAATTCAACACATGTCACTGCAACCTGGAACAACCTGCATCCCTCAGGAACAGGAGAGAGGGGGAGTGGAGAGGGGGGGAGGGACGAGAGAATAGGAAAGTCACCTTGATGGGTTTTTTTAAATATAAAGAACGACAAAGTTAGCATGAGGTAGGAAAGGAGGGATGGAGGAGGGAAAGGATCACCTTGAAAAAAGAAGACAGAAGGAGCAGGAGAGGCTTCCTTCACTTAGACCAGGAATTATTTAGAAATAATCCTGGGAGAGAATAAAGAAGCAGCTGAATTTATAAATAATTGTCACAAAATGGGGGGAGGGGGGTCTCAGTTCCTCAGAACATTGCTTGCTCTCCCCTCCGCAGCAGCAAGATTACAATCGACTCTCCAAATCAAACCAGACAGAGAATGTCAGCAGGGATTCACAGAACCAGCAACAGACGTGTCAGAAATAACAAACACAGGGAGAGAGGAGAGAGGGGGGGAGAGAGGGATTATTATTATTATTAGTTTATTTAGCAGACGCCTTTATCCAAGGCGACTTACAGAGACTAGGGTGTGTGAACTATGCATCAGCTGCAGAGTCACTTACAACTACGTCTCACCCGAAAGACGGAGCACAAGGAGGTGAAGTGACTTGCTCGGAGTCACACAATGAGTTAATGGCTGAGGTGGGATTTGAACCGGGGACCTCCTGGTTACAAGACCTTTTCTTTAACCACTGGACCACACAGCCTCCTTTTAGGATAGGAGAGAGAGAGAGGAGAGGGAGAGGAGAGAGAGAGAGGAGAGGGAGAGAGGGAAAGGAGAGATGGAGAGGAGAGGGAGCTGAGAGAGGGAGAGAGAGGAGAGAGGGAGAGGGAGAGGAAAGAGGGAGAGGAGAGAGAGGGAGAGAGGAGAGGAGAGAGAGAGAGAGGAGAGGGGGAGGAGAGAGAGATGGAGAGGAGAGGGAGAGGAGGGAGAGGGAGAGAGGAGAGGAAGAGGAGAGAGAGGGAGAGGAGAGAGGACAGAGGAAAGAGAGAGAGGAGAGGAGAGAGAGTGAGGACGGGGGCGGGGGGCACAAGCGCACACTCCCTGCTTTACAGACAGGCCCTGATGGCCAGCACGTCATCACACGAAAGACAGCGGACACTTTGTTGACAGCAATGCAATAAGACTCCCATTGCACAGCAGCTGCACCCAGTCCAGCTTGCAGATCAGCGCAAAGCCTTGCATTGATGGCTTGTTCAAACGTATTTATTTATTTATTTATTTATTTATTTATTTATTTATTTATAATTAACTCACATTTCCATAGAACCAGCGGCACGCATCGCGAGTCGGTGAAGCACAGAGCTGGTATGATAATTAATAATCTTACAGTTTACATTGCAATGTCACGCATGGCTGTCTGTACCACACACGCCGTCTACAACACAAGCAATAATAACCTGAATACATCTCAATACATTTCAATGCATTTCAATACATTTCAGTGCGTTTCCTGGTCACGCCACTGGCGCTGCACGCTGACAGTTTTTAATACACGGGATTACGAGCTCTTGGGTCTGTGCTTCCGGCAGTTCTGCATGTAATCCGTCTGCGAATTTGATCATATTTCAGGGAGCCGCTCTTTTTAAAGTCCTGGGGTTCAGAACTCCCCTCAACAGGGGCGGCCGCGGCATTTAACAAGTTGTATCGATGCTGGGGACTGACCTACAGCTGCGCCCAAAGCTTTGCCTCCCCCTGCAGAATGAACACACTGTGCTTCACAAAGTGGATTTCTAATCCGCATCTCAGCTCTCATGATGTGGATCAAATCACCGGTACGATGCAAGTGACCCACTGCTCCTCCTTCTAGCTGCATGAACAGCGCCTCCCTGTCACTCTGCGCTCAGCGGAGCCTCGCTCAAGGACAGATCAGGGTTTGTTTTGTTATTGAAAACCAGGACTGGGTGCAGGGCGATGGGAGTTTCTAAATCTGCGCACACTTCACGTATAGTAGGTTCCGTCTTGAAATATTTAACATTTTGTGACTATCCGCGTTTTGTAAAAGGGGTTGGTTTTAAACAACGGAATGGCACGATGACAATCACTTTGCTGAAATTCGGTCACTAACTCGGATATTGTTGAGATTTACCGATAAAAGTCAGAAGTAAAGCGTCATCGTGTTTATTTTAGACATTTACCAGCGCATTTTAAGATTTGCCAATATTCTGACTTTTACCAGGAGACACTGGTCAAATTCACTGGCCTGAACCATGGTTTACATTAGCGCACTGCACCACCCCGCCCTCTAGATTGGAAACTGTGAAAAAAATATATATAATTAATAAATAAATAAATAAATAAATAAATAAAGGTTATGCTGCCATCTGGTGGCTGCCTCCGTGTATTACAGGTCAGGATCCGGGGCTGGTTGCAATGAAGTCAGATTTGTGTGTCGAGTCGGCGAGTGAGAAACAGTCAATATCAAAGACTTAACCTCGTGGGGTTTGAACAGAACAAGTCTAAAGCGATAATAATGTCACGTCCCTTTTAAAAAAAAATCCCCGTTTGAATTAGAAATAGGTTAAGTTATTTACAACCAATATTTATTGGTAATATTTGGTCAAATTCAGGCTGTGTCAAAAATAGGAGATACTGAAAGACAAAAACACGCACACACACCGAGATACTGATAGACACACACGCACGCACCCCCCCGAGATACTGAGACACACGCAACCCCCCCCCCCCCCCGAGATACTGAGACACACACAAACCAAGTTCAGAATTTCAAAAAATACTTTCGTCTAACTTTTATTTCAGAAAAAAAAAAAAAAAAAAAAAAAACAAAGGCATTTGGATAAAAGGTTCAACAAATAATTACAAGCAGGACAGTATTATTGTAATAATAATAATAATAATAATAATAATAATAATAGAAAACCATGAACAATATTACAGTGGAAAAAACAATATCTAATATAATAAGAGTGTTTTGATAAGGAAAGTTCTACTGGAAATTGAGTAGCACCAAGAAGAAACGTCATCAGACTGTTTTTTTGAAAATTTTTATTCTTTTTGAACTTTACAGTCCCTTCCTTTCACCACAATTCAAACAAGAAGTGAAATTGTATTTACTTTTGGCAGCTTCCAAAGACAGCCAGCCTCTCTCACTGGTATTCCTGTATATCGCACTGCAAAAGCAAGGACCACATGGAGACTACAGCTCCCAGCATGCCTCGAACTGCACTAAACATGAAGGATGATGGGAGTTGTAGTGCTTTAAATAGACATGGGGGAGTGGGGATAGAAATCACTATTTAGACAGACTGTTGAAGAGACACACATGTAACGAGACAAAGGGGGGAGCGTGTATTCATGCCAGCTATAAAACCCACTCCAACTCCGTTCAGGGACCGCCCTGCTGAACAGCCGTGCCGTTAACCCCAACCCCCAACCCCCAACCCCCAACACGCATCGCTGTGTTCATTCCCCACATTTGCTGATTTTCAGTAGGCCAGGATTCAGACAGGGAGATAAAAGGAGGGAGTGCGAGAGAGATGAGAGATACATGTTTTAAAAAAAAAAAAAAAAAAAAAAAAAAAAACACCACACCACGCGTGCATGTAATGACATCAGCACAAGCGCTTGAAGACATTTTGAAAGAGACGCGGGGTGCAGTGCTGAGTGCTGGCGGGATGCTGCTGCTGCTGCTGCTGCTGCTGTGGCCTCAGGGGTCTTAAATCCATGAATCAAGGGGTGTAGTGACTATACTCTCTTCCACACGGCTGGGGAGGGGTGTACAGCTGTCCCATTTTGACCCCTTCTCCACCCCTCCCTATCCTCCTTTCCCCATCCCTCTCTCCTGAGGGGCTGCAAGTTCAGTCTCTGTAGCTCCAGTTTTTTAGTTTTTTTTAGTGGCCAGAAAAAAAAAAAAAAAACGAACAGTAATAAAGTAACACACTGAATCCATCACAAGATCTGCAAAAAAACACAGAGAAGACATTTACTGCAAGCTCAGAGGAACCGTCACAGAGTGCAGCACTGGAAACAGGACCTGGAATGGGAAGCTGCTGTGAAACAGGAGTCCCACTGCCATCCCAGCAACCCCTCAACATCATTTATATAGCGCCTTTCGAGAGAAGTCGTGTGCCCGACACAAACTAAACTGAGCAGAAAAAGGGTTTGTAAGGGAAACCCCACCTCGCTGCTTTTAAATCCAGACAAAGATAACAGAGCCTGTATCTATTTTAACGGGTCCCTCACACTACTTTACATTATTTCTTGTTCATTATTATAAATGATTCCTTTTATTTTCTGCCACTGCTTTTAAAAGTAAGATTCAAACCACCCTGTCTGGAGTGTCTAATTTTGAAGAGAGGGGTATTTTATCATCACCGTCATCATAAAAGGCGCTATTTAGAAATCAAGACTGAGGGATTGAAAAGCTGACTCCTCACCCCCACTCCGTTGCTGCTGTGCCGCGGCTCTGCCGTCCCCGCCCTCGTTTTCTTGTTCTCGAACCCGTCTCCCGAGACTGGCAGGAGCCCCTCTCCTCCTCCTCCACCTCGATCACACTTCCTCTTCCTTCTCTTGTCCGATTCCTTCGCTCGAACCCTCCCCCCGGACCTGCTCTCCAGCCTCTGGGCCTGAAAAGAAATCAGAATGGTTGCATTCACATCACCTCGAAATCCAGCTTCGAATCCAGCTGTGCTGCTATTATAGAATCCGGCAGACTCTTTTTTTTTTTTTGTGATATCATTTTCTAATTTCTTCGATTACATGATGTTAGATAAAAGATCTAAAATGATGTTCGAACTCAGTTCTGAAGCCTGCCTTCCCTAGGGGGGCTCCCGTACCTCGATGATGGTGGTCAGCGTGTCCAGGGGGGGTCTCTGCGCTGCCTGCAGGACTCTCCAGATGGACTGGCCCTGATCCAATGACACCTCCAGGAGATCCCCTTCCATCTGCAGCTCCTCGAGCTCCGAGCGAGCCTGGGGGGAGAGCTCGATCACTGGGCCTTCGAGGAGGGGCAGCAGGGCGTGTAGCTGTTCAATATCTAGAGAGAGAGAGAGAGAGAGAGAGAGAGAGAGAGAGAGAGAGAGAGAGAGAGAGAGAGAGAGAGAGAGAGAGAGAGAGAGAGAGAGAGAGAGAAGAGAGAGAGAGCGAGAGACAGAGAGCGAGAGCGAGAGAGAGACAGAGAGAGATATCATATCAATACAATACAATACAATACAGGTTCTGTATTCTACTGAGGGGCAATGGCAGCACAAGTATAGGGCAGCTACACTGGGATGAAGCTGCCGTTGAAAACAGTACAGATTTTAAGACTGAAGGGAGTAACATTGTGTCTCAAACAGTTAGGAGGCGCCAAAGACAGTTTGGGAAGGTTTGCTCTCTTCTCACCCGTCACACCAGAGCTGCCGTTCTCCGTCCTGGAGCGCCCGTTCTCTTGGGAGGACTGTGGGGACAATAAATAATAATAATAATAATAATAATAATGACGGCAGGATCGATGAATTGACGAGTCTCTCATGGTAGAACACAGGGATGGCAATAAGACTCCCATTGCGTAGCAGTTTCACCCACTCCAGGTTTTACTACCAGCATGATCAGCCACAGCGAGTCCTATCTCCGCCCCGGGAATCTATAGCATTACATTAAATTCA